>NC_141554.1:56821029-56972794 GCF_021556685.1 Rattus norvegicus
ACCATTACTCGAGCTAAAGGTGGTAATTAGACATGTGGGCCAATCTAGACCTGTCAGATTCTGAATAGGTGCAAGCTTCAACCAATAAAATTGTGTAGGGGAAAGTCTTTGCTTTTTCTCTCACTGCTGTAATTTTGAGACAGTCATCTCATTCTCATCAGGTTTCCCTGAGAGCCAAATCCCTGTTGCCTACATCAGTAATGCGCTCAACAAAGCAGTCTTGATTATTCTTTCTCCCTTCAGTTTCCTGATCCCACAGTATTCCCTACTGACACATCTTAAATGTACTACTTGTACTCAAAGCCTCCACTTTAACTACAACCCAATTGAGACACCATGATGGCATGGGTATTGTTATCTTTGGGCTACAGTAAGAACAGCTATGCATGAAAGATACTGTACAATATATGCTTATGTAAGCTGTGTTATATTAGACTAGGCTGCATTTGACTGAGACTCACAATCCAAAAGAAAATCATTAAAGTTGACTATTGTTAGGCTAAACAAACTTAAAACTGTGAAAATGCCTGCTGAAATGCTTTAATATCCTATCGCATAATTTAGCGAGTAAAAGGGAAATGGAATTATTAGCAAGCCTATCTTTAAATGCAATGGGTGGCAAAGTAAATCATGAAGGAAACTCTTTGTGTTGATGAACTGAAAGCCTATTCTGACAAACTTCTGTGTTTATTGTTCTCTTTCTGACCAGTTTATTCTCAACAAATGGACTTACTTGTCATTATACCCCACCCTTCTCCAGCACAGGGCTCCCATTCTTTGAAAAAGTAGCTAACTCAAAAAGGCATATGAAAAGAGAGTATATCCAAAAAGATCAAAATGCAAAGCACACTAAGTGGAGCTCATTTGCATTGTGGCTTCCAGTGGAGAGTCAATGGCAGAGCATGAGACAAAACTTGAAATGTCAATTGGCTGTATCTCTAAGGGGTGTGTGATGTTCAGATGTCACTCTGGAGAGTACCAAATGTTCTTTCTCACCTCCCTTGAGTTACAGCTTGAATGATTTAAAATCAGATGGATGAGTTATAACTGGGCTATATATTGCTAACTTTCACCTTCTGAAAAGTTCAGAGATTTCCAAGATAATCTCAAGTTTAAGGCATGGTGTAGTATATTTGTTAAGCGAAATACTATGTCTTTTTTTTTTTTTTTGGTGCTATTGTGTTACCCTACTGGTTTCTTCTTCCAAAGTTAATAGAGTCAATGACCCATGAAGTTCCAAACCCATGGATTTCAAAACAAAACAGGAGGACTTAGGCTATAATAAATCTTAATTTCATAAAAATTAACTTGCAAATGTGTTTTCTGTATGCAGTTTTCATTTAGATTTTTTCCCAAAGAATCATTACGTTTTAGATTCAATTAGGAATTAGAAGAATTGTACCTTTTCTTCCAAAACATAGTATGTTCAGAGAAATATAAAGTGTAGGTGTTTCTCTTTATAAAAGAGGGCATAGCTAAAGTATGTCAGGCTCAAGAACTTTTAATCTTGTTTTTGGGGGACTTTATAAAATATTGGTCTGGGAGTAGAAAATTTCATTTGGGAACTGAAGCACATACATACTTCTCTCAGTAGCAGAGTTAAAATACTGACTTCGAAGGTTCATTTGAAAAAGCCTACAGAATTTGTGCATCTTGGGAATAGCTTTATATTCTTACATATTGCACTCACGGTTTCTATTGAAAAGAAAAAATAACTTTACATAGAACTTGGCTGCTCTTTTACAATCTAAAATAACCCATTCCTTCTATGCAGTTACTCTCCATACTGATTTAATTTGCTACAAAGATTTTTGGAAGAGATGGGGAACCTTTTGCCTCAACTTAATATGTAAATGAAAGAAATATCAGTTTTTATGAGGAACAGATAAAGAAGGGTCTAAGAGGCTTTGTTTAATTGCTCTCTCTCTTTGATTTATTATAAATGGTATTTCCACTTAGATTTCTCATTTCATACAATGTTGATAATATGCATTCCTGTTATTTTCATGGGCTTTCACAACAAAAAAGTTAGCACAAATTATATTTAATTAGTACCTTTCATTAGTACATTTTTATGTAATTGTTAAAATTCAATTGATGTTTCCATTTAAAATAACAGACACATTTTTAGAAAAGTCACACTTTACTTGAATGTCTTAAGTGTATATGTTTTATTTGGTGTCAAAGAACTATTTATCCTATTCCATCTATTTAAACATTGAATTCATAAAATAAATTGTGTAAAGTAGACATGAACACATGTGGTTTGAAAATATGATTTCCTTGCCAAGTCATTTTAAGGAGGAAATGATACGAGAACAAAGTGTAGACCATACAAATCCTTCTTTCTCATAATTCACCATGAGACACAGATATCAACTCCTAATGACGGAAATGAGGCTGAGGCTAAGAGCGCTGGGGTTGTTCTACTATTGTTTTCCCCCTTGAACCCTTTTTCTCTCTTTTACTTTTATGTTGATAAATATACACTAAATAATGTAGCCATTCACTACATTGGTGCTTGGGATTTGAGCAGCAATAATAGACTTGGAAGAAGGAAGGGGTGTTTAAGAGTCAGCATGTGTAAGAATTGCCTGGGGAACCAATTAGAGTATGTAGTCCTGTACCCCACCCTAGATTTTCATTTTTTTTATTAACTTGAGTATTTCTTATATACATATATCCCACCAACAATGGAGGAGTGTTCCTCTTTCTCCGCATCCTCGCCAGCATCTGCTGTCACCTAAGTTTTTGATCTTAGCCAGTCTTACTGGTGTGAGGTGAAATCTCAGGGTTGTTTTGATTTGCATTTCCCTTATGACTAAAGATGTTGAACATTTCTTTAGGTGTTTCTCAGCCATTCGGAATTCCTCAGCTGTGAATTGTTTGTTTAGCTCTGAACCCAATTTTTTATTGGGTTATTTGTCTCCCTGCGATCTAACTTCTTCAGTTCTTTGTATATTTTGGATATAAGGCCTCTATCTGTTGTAGGATTGGTAAAGATCTTTTCCCAATCTGTTGGTTGCCGTTTTGTCCTAACCACAGTGTCCTTTGCCTTACAGAAGCTTTGCAGTTTTATGAGATCCCATTTGTCGATTCTTGATCTTAGAGCATAAGCCATTGGTGTTTTGTTCAGGAAATTTTTTCCAGTGCCCATGTGTTCCAGATGCTTCCCTAGTTTTTCTTCTATTAGTTTGAGTGTGTCTGGTTTGATGTGGAGGTCCTTGATCCACTTGGACTTAAGCTTTGTACAGGGTGATAAGCATGGATCGATCTGCATTCTTCTACATGTTGACCTCCAGTTGAACCAGCAACATTTACTGAAAATGCTATCTTTTTTCCATTGGATGGTTTTGGCTCCTTTGTCAAAAATCAAGTGACCATAGGTGTGTGGATTAATTTCTGTGTCTTCAATTCTATTCCACTGGTCTATCTGTCTGTCTCTGTACCAATACCATGCAGTTTTTATCACTATTGCTCTGTAATACTGCTTGAGTTCAGGGATAGTGATTCCCCCTGAAGTCCTTTTATTGTTGTGGATAGTTTTAGCTATTCTGGGTTTTTTGTTATTCCAGATGAATTGGCAAATTGTTCTGTCTAACTCTTTGAAGAATTGGATTGGTATTTTGATGGGGATTGCATTGAATCTGTAGATCGCTTTTGGTAAAATGGCCATTTTTACTATATTAATCCTGCCAATCCATGAGCATGGGAGATCTTTCCATCTTCTGAGGTCTTCTTCAATTTCTTTCTTCAGTGTCTTGAAGTTCTTACTGTACAGATCTTTTACTTGCTTGGTTAAAGTCACACCGAGGTACTTTATATTATTTGGGTCTATTATGAAGGGTGTCGTTTCCCTAATTTCTTTCTCGGCTAGTTTCTCTTTTGTGTAGAGGAAGGCAACTGATTTATTTGAGTTAATTTTATACCCACCCACTTTGCTGAAGTTGTTTATCAGCTTTAGTAGTACTCTGGTGGAACTTTTGGGATCACTTAAATATACTATAATATCATCTGCAAATAGTGATATTTTGACTTCTTCTTTTTCAATCTGTATCTCCTTGACCTCCTTTTGTTGTCTGATTGCTCTGGCTAGAACTTCAAGAACTATATTGAATAAGTAGGGAGAGAGTGGTCAGCCTTGTCTAGTCCCTGATTTTAGTGGGATTGCTTCAAGTTTCTCTCCATTTAGTTTAATGTTAGCAACTGGATTGCTGTATATGGCTTTTACTATGTTTAGGTATGGGCCTTGAATTCCTATTCTTTCCAGGACTTTTATCATGAAGGGGTGTTGAATTTTGTCAAATGCTTTCTCAGCATCTAATGAAATGATCATGTGGTTTTGTTCTTTCAGTTTGTTTATATAATGGATCATGTTGATGGTTTTCCATATATTGAACCATCCCTGCATGCCTGGGATGAAGCCTACTTGATCATGGTGGATGATTGTTTTGATGTGCTCTTGGATTCGGTTTGCCAGAATTTTATTGAGTATTTTTGCATCGATATTCATAAGGGAAATTGGTCTGAAGTTCTCTTTCTTTGTTGGGTCTTTGTGTGGTTTAGGTATAAGAGTAATTGTGGCTTCATAGAAGGAATTCGGGAGTGATCCATCTGTTTCAATTTTGTGGAATAGTTTGGATAATATTGGTATAAGGTCTTCTATCAAGGTCTGATAGAATTCTGCACTAAACCCGTCTGGACCTGGGCTCTTTTTGATTGGGAGACCTTTAATGACTGCTTCTATTTCCTTAGGAGTTATGGGGTTGTTTAACTGGTTTATCTGTTCCTGATTTAACTTCGGTACCTGGTATCTGTCTAGGAAATTGTCCATTTCCTGTAGATTTTCAAATTTTGTTGAATATAGGTTTTTATAGTAAGATCTGATGATTTTTTGAATTTCCTCTGAATCTGTAGTTATGTCTCCCTTTTCATTTCTGATTTGGTTAATTTGGACGCACTCTCTGTGTCCTCTCGTTAGTCTGGCTAAGGGTTTATCTATCTTGTTGATTTTCTCAAAGAACCAACTTTTGGTTCTGTTGATTCTTTCTATGGTCCTTTTTGTTTCTACTTGGTTGATTTCAGCTCTCAGTTTGATTATTTCCTACCTTCTACTCCTCCTGGGTGTATTTGCTTCTTTTTGTTCTAGAGCTTTTAGGTGTGCTGTCAAGCTGCTGACATATGCTCTTTCCTGTTTTTTTTCTGCAGTCACTCAGTGCTATGAGTTTTCCTCTTAGCACAGCTTTCATTGTGTCCCATAAGTTTGGGTATGTTGTACCTTCATTTTCATTAAATTCTAAAAAGTCTTTAATTTCTTTCTTTATTTCTTCCTTGACCAGGTTATCATTGAGTAGAGCATTGTTCAATTTCCACGTATATGTGGGCATTCTTCCCTTATTGTTATTGAAGACCAGTTTTAGGCCCTGGTCGTCCCATAGCACGCATGGGATTATTTCTATCTTTCTGTACCTGTTGAGGCCCGTTTTTTGACCAATTATATGGTCAATTTTGGAGAAAGTACCATGAGGAGCTGAGAAGAAGGTATATCCTTTTGCTTTAGGATAGAATGTTCTATAAATATCCGTTAAGTCCATTTGGCTCATGACTTCTCTTAGTCTGTCTACGTCTCTGTTTAATTTCTGTTTCCATGATCTGTCCATTGATGAGAGTGGGGTGTTGAAATCTCCTACTATTATTGTGTGAGGTGCAATGTGTGTTTTGAGCTTTAGTAAGGGTTCTTTTACATATGTAGGTGCCCTTGTATTTGGGGCATAGATATTTAGGATTGAGAGTTCATCTTGGTGGATTTTTCCTTTGATGAATATGAAATGTCCTTCCTTGTCTTTTTTTTTATGACTTTTAGTTGAAAATTGATTTTATCTGATATTAGAATGGCTACTCCAGCTTGCTTCTTCTGACCATTTGCTTGGAAAGTTGTTTTCCAGCCTTTCACTCTGAGGTAGTGTCTGTATTTGTCTCTGAGGTGTGTTTCCTGTAGGCAGCAGAATGCAGGGTCCTCGTTGCATATCCAGTTCGTTAATCTATGTCTTTTTATTGGGGAGTTGAGGCCATTGATGTTGAGAGATATTAAGGAATAGTGATTATTGCTTCCTGTTATATTCATATTTGGATGTGAGGTTATGTTTGTGTGCTTTTCTTCTCTTTGTTTTGTTGCCAAGATGATTAGTTTCTTGCTTCTTCTAGGGTATAGCTTGCCTCCTTATGTTGGGCTTTACCATTTATTATCCTTTGTAGTGCTGGATTTGTAGAAAGATATTGTGTAAATTTGGTTTTGTCATGGAATATCTTGGTTTCTCCATCTATGTTAATTGAGAGTTTTGCAGGATACAGTAACCTGGGCTGGCATTTGTGTTCTCTTAGTGTATGTTCTCTGATGTGTATGACATCAGTCCAGGATCTTCTGGCCTTCATAGTTTCTGGCGAGAAGTCTGGTGTGATTCTGATAGGTCTGCCTTTATATGTTACTTGACCTTTTTCCCTTACTGCTTTTAATATTCTTTCTTTATTTTGTGTGTTTGGTGTTTTGACAATTATGTGAAGGGAGGTGTTTCTTTTCTTTTCCAATCTATTTGGAGTTCTGTAGGCTTCTTGTATGCCTATGGGTATCTCTTTTTTAGGTTAGGGAAGTTTTCTTCTATGATTTTGTTGAAGATATTTACTGGTCCTTTGAGCTGGGTGTCTTCACTCTCTTCTATACCTATTATCCTTAGGTTTGATCTTCTCATTGAGTCCTGGATTTCCTGTATGTTTTGGACCAGTAGCTTTTTCCGCTTTACATTATCTTTGACAGTTGAGTCAATGATTTCTATGGAATCTTCTGCTCCTGAGATTCTCTCTTCCATCTCTTGTATTCTGTTGGTGAAGCTCGTATCTACAGCTCCTTGTCTCTTCTTTTGGTTTTCTATATCCAGGGTTGTTTCCATGTGATCTTTCTTGATTGCTTCTATTTCCATTTTTAATTCCTTCAACTGTTTGATTGTGTTTTCCTGGAATTCTTTCAGGGATTTTTGCGATTCCTCTATGTAGGCTTCTACTTGTTTATTAATGTTTTCCTGAGTTTCTCTAAGGGAGTTCTTCACGTCTTTCTGGAAGTCCTCCAGCATCATGATCAAATATGATTTTGAAACTAGATCTTGCTTTTCTGGTGTGTTTGGATATTCCATGTTTGTTTTGATGGGAGAATTGGGCTCCGATGATGCCATGTAGTCTTGGTTTCTGTTGCTTGTGTTCCTGTGCTTGCCTCTCGCCATCAGATTATCTCTAGTGTTACTTTGTTCTGCTATTTCTGACAGTGGCTAGACTGTCCTATAAGCCTGTGTGTCAGGAGTGCTGTAGACCTATTTTCCTGTTTTCTTTCAGCCAGTTATGGGGACAGAGTGTTCTGCTTTCGGGCGTGTAGTTTATCCTCTCTACAGGTCTTCAGCTGTTCCTGTGGGCCTGTGTCTTGAGTTCACCAGTCAGGTCACTTGCAGCAGAAAAGTTGGTTCCAAGGCTCAAGTTCGCCCGCGGGGTGCTGCCCACGAGCTCTCTGCGGTGGCAACAACCATGAAGATCTGTACTGCCGTTTCCAGGAGCTTCAGTGCACCAGGGTTCCAGATGGCGTTTGGTGTTTTCCTCTGGCGTCCGAGATGTGTGTGCAGAGTGCAGTCTCTTCTGGTTTCCCAGGCTTGTCTGCCTCTCTGAAGGTTTCGCTCTCCCTCCCACGGGATTTGGGTGCAGAGAATTGTTTATCCCGTCTGTTTCCTTCAGGTTCCGGCAGTGTCTCAGACGCAGCGGTCCTGCCGCTCCTGGGCCCTCCCCCACGGGAACCCAGAGGCCTTATACAGTTTCCTCTTGGGCCAGGGATGTGGGCAGGCATGGGCAGTGTTGGTGGTCTCTTCCGCTCTGCAGCTTCAGGAGTGCCCACCTGACCAGGCAGTGAGGTCTCTCTCCCGTGGGTTCTGGGAGCAGAGAGCTGCTGTGGGCCGGGATTCGCGGGTGTGGGACTCCCGGTAAACACAGGAGGTGCCCGGTCCTAGAGGAATTCTGCCTCTGTGTGTCCCGAGATCACCAGGCAGGTCTCTTGCAGCAGAAAAGTTGGTCTTACCTGTGGTCCGGAGGCTCAAGTTCGCTCGCGGGGTGCTGCCCACGAGCTCTCTGCAGTGGCAGCAACCAGGAAGCTAGATTTTCTAACTTAACAAGTATGCACCCGGGCTGAGAATCTGGCCTTCTACTGGCTACCAGGTGATTCAAATGCTGTTTACCCATGGGACATTAAGTAGGAATATCCCAGATACCCCAGAGAAGAGGGTGGTGAGAAAGTGAAGTCAGGCCAAATGTACCAATATTTTGTGCTTTCAGAATACTTTCCCTCTACAATATGTTAACTCCCTTATCTGTGATATTTACTCAAGTTCTTGTGCCTGGCATCATGGTGCCAGTTTTTTGGAGGCCAAGGCAAGAGGATCATGAATTTGTTGTAGCTAGAATAGGCCATAAAGCAAGACAGTGCACCATTAAGTCCCCAAACCAAGAAAGGTGTCACTTAATTTCTTCAATCTAGGTCACCTCAACTGATAAGTCAGGAGGTCTCCAGATCACATCTGGCGACTTTCAACATATTCACTGAGGTAGAATTGCTCAGAAGCTAAGTAAATAAAGGGATAGGGGGAATGAGTTAGTTTTCTTGAAGATTTTATTTGAATAATTTGATAAATTATTTCCATCTATACCATTTCTGAGTATGGGTTCACTTAAAATATAAGACTTTTTATTTTAAGATATAAAGAAAAGATTTCAAGTTTTTAAATGACTCGTAGACTTTGAAATCATAGAACTGAGGACTTTTATAATAACATAATTCTAGATTTCTTTGATCTTCCCACAGCCCTGAGTACGACAAAAAAGACAGTGAATATATACATTCTGCTTATAAGTATAGAAGTTGACCAAGTACCAGAGTCCCCTAGTATGATGCATTTTAGCCAAGCAGACTGCTGAGAGTAAATGACAATGTTGAGACTTTCTCTGCAAAATAATGTCTGACTCATTGACAATCCAAACTTAACTAAATGCATATTAATTACCTTCTGTTGAAAAATTTTTTAAGAATATAAATCTTAATTGTATCTGCAACCATTGTGTTATATGACCATTTTAGAACTAAAAGATTATTCTAGGACCCCAGTTAGAAGGAATACCTACACTTCTTACCATATGGTTTATTTGTCTATTTTTATACAACATGCTAATCTTTACATGGTGATACCACTGCATTGTAATAATCTTCCATTTTTAATAAGAGTCTGTATCTGTCAAATTGCATGTGGTCTTTGTTTTCTCAGGATTAGCTAATGTTAATCACATTGTAATATTCTTTTTATCCTGTTTTTGAATCCCCTTCACCTCATATTACACATACAGTGTATGAGAATAAATAAATTAGTTTAGTTATACGATAGGAAATTTTACTTTGAAAGTATAAACTGATCTGTAAATTTTGCGTCATGTTATCAACTACCACAGGAATGTTTTACTCGGGACAGATATCTGAGTTGTATTATTGATTTTTTTAACACTGGGAAGGGAAAAATGAAGATTGATTTTTTTTAATATTTGTTTATTTAGACAACATGTATTATGTGTTATATAGTGTTAATGTATTATAAACCTAGGACAGATAGCTATGAAAAAGACCAGATCCCTGACTGCAAATACATTCTAACTTCCATAGTTTGGTAACTATGGTTGAGAGATGTAGTCTGATGCCCGAGTCATACACCATTGGCTCTAACAAGGGTCACGATGACTGCAATGGTGAATAAGTAAAGAAGGTTGTCTCGAAAAGAACTCTATTTGTGTGCACATTCTCAAAAGAAGGGGGTAGCTGTCCAAGAAACAATTGCCAAGGGAAAGTTGTCAACTTAAATGTAATAACTAAGACATTACTATCTAAATGATGACTATGTGGTAGAAGAGGAAAGGGGGTAGAATGTTGGCTAAGATCTCTGTGTGGGAAGGAAAGCACAGTAAGATTTATCCAGAAAGAAAGAAATGTAGTTATATATTGTCTAGGCTTCTTTAGAATTGAAAACTGACAAGGGGTAGCCATGTACCCAGGATTCAAAGTCAAGCTCTACCTTCAGTACAAACAATAGCAGAATATCTCAGCCAAAATGACTATAGATCAAAGGCTTGCTAGAGAAAGGCAGCTTCCCCAAACAGCTCAGCTCATGCCCACTGGATTCTGTGATTGATTATATAAAAACAACAGTTTGAAAACTTACTATGGTATGGCTGCAATACAATACTATTTATGAATGTTTGTTTGTGGTGCTGGGAAGGCTGTTGCTACGTTCATTAAAAGACCCTGAATATAGTATAATGCAGGAGCCCATCTGTTGAAAGCCTGGAAGTCTGGTACTTAACTGATTAGTTTTTATTAAACCAAGATTCTACTCAGCTGTTACTTCAGGAATAGCTGTAGAGGCAGAGAATAGTAATAGTCTTTAACCAGTCTGCTCCTTTCCAACTAGTCACCCTTGTGCATTTCAACATTCCTTGACATAGAGTAGAGATAAGTAAAACAACATCCAAAGTCACTATAGTGAATTCATTGAAGAGAATTTCTGGCTCCTATTGAATACTCAAGTATATTTCAAGTCCTGCTAGTGGGGATCTGGCTTGTAGTACACTCTAGGGAGGAAATAAAGAATTCATTTATTTAAACCATAATCTCTGATCTTGCAGTTTATAGGACATTTCTCACCAACCCGTTTATTGAAATTAGCTGTTGTTCTCACATAATATATCCTGATTATGTATTCTCCTCCTGTACTCTTCCAAGTTTCTCCCCACCTCCCCTCCCAATGGAACCTCAGCCAGGGCACACCAATGCAGGACCTGTGCATTTTACCCCTGTCTCTGTGAGTTCATATGTGTACTGACTCTGTCAATTTAAAGGATTTAATGTTTTGCCCTCTGCTGTCTTCCATCCCCACTGGCTTTATAGTCTTTCTGCTGCTTCTATCGCAGGTTTCCATGAGCTCTGAAGGGTGGTATTTGATGGAGACATTTCATTTAGGACTGAGTGTTCTAAGGTTTCTCACTCTCTGCATAATGTTTGCCCATGGGTCTCTGTATTTCTTCCCATCTGCTGTGGAGGAAGCTTTTCTGATGATGGCTGAATAAGACAATTGTCTCTGAGTATAGCAGACTCCATAAGGAGTCATTTGATTCTATGCTTTATCTCCCCCACCTTTTTTTGGAACAGTGGTATTTGAGTGTTTAACATCCTTAGTCATCAAGGAAATGCAAATCAAAACTACTTTGATATTTTTATCTTAAACCCATCAGAATGGCCAAGATCAATAAAACAAGTGACAGCTCATGCTGGTAAGGATATTGAGCTGAGTTAGGGGAGTTGGGAGAACACTCATTCATTACACGCAAGCTTTATAGTCACTATGGAAATCAGTATGGCGGTTCCACAGGAAGATAGAAATCAATCTACTTCAAGACCTCTCTATACCACATAGGCATATACCTGAATAATTTTCACAATATCACTGGGACACTTGTTCAAATATATTTATTCTTGTTTCACACATAATGGCCATAAACTGGCAACAAGATGTCTGTCCCTCAACAGAAGAATGGATAAATAAAATGTGGTACATTTGCACAATAGAATATTACTTAGACATTAACAAAATGAATTCATGATATTCACAGGCAATTGGACGGAACTTTTAAAAGAAATCCTGAGTGAGGTAACCCAGGCACAGAAAAAGAAATATGGTATATATTTGCTTATAACCAAGATACAGTCCATAAAATCACAAAAATTAGATATAAGGCAAGGGATGTGGGGGTAGGCAGATAAGTCTCCTTAGGACTGGAAAATAGCATAGATAGCTATGGATGGATGTGGAGTAAATATATGGAGGACCAAGTGGGGAGTAGAAGGAAGGAGACAATAGAGGAGATGTGGGAAAAGACATAAAATTAAGGACTATTTGAGAAGTAGAATGGGAAGCTAACACAATAGATGCTTCCAAAAATATATACATATATGAAGGCAATTTAAATGATATCTCCAAATGATAGGGGAACAGAACTACAACTGGACATGTCTTTTTACCAAAGCATCCACCACTCAGCTCGGGTTATGTCTAATTGATTTGTTGGCTAAAGGAATTCCTAAACAACCTAGGCTGTTGCCAAGGAGATAGGTTGCTCTCCATAAAGTGAAGGCAAGATCCCCATTGCTGTAGACAACATCTACACAGCCCATTAAAGTCAAGCTGATGCATCCATGGAGCCTTTTCTTCTGCATACTAGTACCTAATGCAATGGTATCTTGTCTACAATATGTGCTAGGACAACAGTGGCACAAAACTCGTTGGATTAACCAGCCATATCTGATCTGACTTAAGACCTACTTGAAGAGTTGAAGCCCATACTGAACACTGCTTGATTGACTAACAACCTGAGACTAAATGTCCCAGGGACCTATGGTGAAGCCTATAGGACTTTTCAAGACGTGGATGGGGAAGTCAGGAACAGTGAATGCCTGGCAGATTCTTCTTTGAAACAATAAATGACCATTTCACAGCTACTATATTATTTTCCATCTTTTCTACAGAAAACTTAATTTTTAAGACCTGAGAAAGTGTAGTCCCTGCAGATTGAATGGCATGAGTTATTTTTTTCCCTGACAACAAACTTTCAAAATGTATCAAAATGAGGATAATGTATCATTTCTGTGAAGAAATGGCACAAGAAAAATCATTTGTGGAAAGACATTCTATTTAAATGGAAACAAGTATCAGGAGGAGGACTCAGAAGACAAAAAGAATTTTGAGTAATCATGATGGATGTAGAGTTCACACCAATTTTGAGAGTGTCTTCTGTGATATCATAAAGTGAGCATATGGTGAATTGCTTGCCTGGGAAGGATTGGCCTCAGCAGCAGAGGACTTAGGCTAAAGCTTGTAATTTTAATTTTTTCAAAGCCTACTTTGAATGAGAGCTCTTAAACACTTTAACCTCCCTTTTAGCCTACCACATACCAGAGGTAGTAGAAAAGTAAGGATGGGGGGAAGTGGATCTATTTAGAAATGTTTCTTTGGAGCAAATCCCATTTGCGTTCAGGAAATGAGCAGTCTAGTTCACAGGTCAGCAGCAGCAGCTTGATCCATTTGCAAACACTTCACAAATATACCCAATTCAGTAGTGTTGGGATAGCAACAGCAGTGGCAGGACCTAGCAGGAACAGCCAGACCTCGCCTGAATTGGCACTAGTCAGCAGGAAGGATCAGGAGGCACGTCAGAAGTTCTCAGCTGTGCTATTCTCAGTGAAGACCAGGGAAGACATAAGACCAATAAGCATTGCACAGCTAGCCCTACCAGAAAACCAAGCCCAGCCTTTTACAGTACATCGAGTCCTATTTATACTCCCTCCAAACATCACATGTCCTTCACAGCTCTTACCTCACTGTGTCTTGCCTCAGCACATGCATCAGTCTCAGCTGATATAACTACCGATCAGCCTGAGTCCGTGGAAGTGGCAAGAAACTGCAAAACACCACCAGAAGATTTTTTTAGTGCCCCTTTTCTCTATGAAATCCCAACAAATAGAGCTCAACTATGCAATGTAAGGAGGAACAATACATGCATGTCATGAGTGAAGAATCCCCCATCACGTGTCTTTTCATGTGCTTGCTTTCACCTGTCTCTGCTTCAGCCAAATGTTCCTTCACAAGTCTGCCTTAGCCTTTCACTTGTGTCCACTTCAGGAAAACACTCCTTTACATGTTTGCCCCAGCAAAACACCATCCAATACAAACTGACTTTCCAAAGAACCCTTAAGTTTCCATTTCAAAAGCTCCTGTCCTAAGGTTGATATAATTAAGGACCTCAGGCCCTAGGCATTTCTTCTGGCCTATGTATTGTATTTGATTGTGTAGAAATGATAATATTTATGGACCTTCTTTATTCCATTATCATAGCTTATTGCAGCTTGCAGGTTTCCCACCTGTGTGAGCTTCATAGTTGCCTCTTCATTTGGGCAGGGTGTGTGGCACTCTGAAAGCTCGTCAGTAGGAATAGAGCTTCCAGTTTAGTACCTTCCTGATTTCTCCATGTTCTATGACTTAAGTGTAGGATGTCAGTTAGATCTGTTGAATCATTTTCTAATACCCCAATGCCTGGAATGTGGAAACAAAAAGAGGAGTTGAAGGTCATCGGCTACATAGTGAGTTGAAAGCCAATCTGGAATTCATGAGTGAGATTCTCTCTGAAAATGAAGGTAATATTAATAATATATTTTCTGTAATCTAATATGTTATTAGCTGGATATAATGAATATTAAAGAATTAGTAAAATGGTTATAATCTTTTTCATTGTACTTCTTAGAAAATTAGCTTTCCTTCTGTAAGGCAAAGGACACTGTGGTTAGGACAAAACGGCAACCAACAGATTGGGAAAAGATCTTTACCAATCCTACAACAGGTAGAGGGCTTATATCCAAAATATACAAAGAACTCAAGAAGTTAGACCGCAGGGAGACAAATAACCCTATTAAAAAATGGGGTTCAGAGCTAAACAAAGAATTCACAGCTGAGGAATGCCGAATGGCTGAGAAACACCTAAAGAAATGTTCAACATCTTTAGTCATAAGGGAAATGCAAATCAAAACAACCCTGAGATTTCACCTCACACCAGTGAGAATGGCTAAGATCAAAAACTCAGGTGACAGCAGATGCTGGTGAGGATGCGGAGAAAGAGGAACACTCCTCCATTGTTGGTGGGGTTGCAGACTGGTACAACCATTCTGGAAATCAGTCTGGAGGTTCCTCAGAAAATTGGACATTGAACTGCCTGAGGATCCAGCTATACCTCTCTTGGGCATATACCCAAAAGATGCCCCAACATATAAAAAAGACACATGCTCCACTATGTTCATAGCAGCCTTATTTATAATAGCCGGAAGCTGGAAAGAACCCAGATGCCCTTCAACAGAGGAATGGATACAGAAAATGTGGTACATCTACACAATGGAATATTACTCAGCTATCAAAAACAATGACCTTATGAAATTCGTAGGCAAATGGTTGGAACTGGAAAATATCATCCTGAGTGAGCTAACCCAATCACAGAAAAACACACATGGTATGCATTCATTGATAAGTGGCTATTAGCCCAAATGCTTGAATTACCCTAGATGCCTAGAACAAATGAAACTCAAGACGGATGATCAAAATGTGAATGCTTCACTCCTTCTTTAAAAGGGGAACAAGAATACCCTTGGCAGGGAAGAGAGAGGCAAAGATTAAAACAGACACAGAAGGAACACCCATTCAGAGCCTGCCCCACATGTGGCCCATGCATATACAGCCATCCAATTAGACAAGATGGATGAAGCAAAGAAGTGCAGGCAGACAGGAGCCGGATGTAGATCTCTCCCGAGAGACACAGCCAGAATACAGCAAACACAGAGGCGTATGCCAGCAGCAAACCACTGAATTGAGAATAGGACCCCTGTTGAAGGAATCAGAGAAAGAACTGGAAGGGCTTGAGGGGGCTCTAGACCCCGTATGTACAACAATGCCAAGCAACCAGAGCTTCCAGGGACTAAGCCACTACCTAAAGACTATACATGGACTGACCCTGGACACTGACCTCATAGGTAGCAATGAATATCCTAGTAAGAGCACCAGAGGAAGGGGAAGCCCTGGGTCCTGCTAAGACTGAACCCCCAGTGAACTAGATTGTTGGGGGGAGGGCGACAAGGGGGGGGAGGGTTGGGAGGGGAACACCCATAAAGAAAGGGAGGGGGGAGGGGGATGTTTGCCCAGAAACCGGGAAAGGGAATAGCACCTGAAATGTATATAAGAAATACTAAAGTTAACAAAAAAAAGGAAAAAAAAAGAAAGAAAATTAGCTTTCTATATATTTATAATATATTTTCCACATTAATTTCTAATCTATTTTCATTGGAAATATTTGATCTGTATTTCTATTTCATTAAATTAATACTTAAAAAATTAAGTATTTATATATTTAAGTTCTTCCAAATATATCATAATTTTCAAAAATAAAGACTTGTGTCAGCTTTTGAATTTATGTCCCATTACATTTAAAAGTGCCAATTTTCATCTGTGGATCTTACTGGTTTGATTTGAAATGCTGAGAGGCCACCTACAATCAGTGGGTAATATGTTGTACTCAGTGTCTCTGGAATATAATAATGTACTCTAAATTAATGTTTCTTGAAGAAATTAGTCAATAATAATATAGAAAATTGTCAGTAGTTATTTTAAAGTTGATCATCTCATATATATCATATCTTTCACTCTCAAGGAGAACAATTCTTACATTTGAATAATTCTTTTCTTTTCTGCTGAACAAAAACAGGTTTGGGAAATAAAATATTTTTTCTTTTTTTTTCCCTTTAATTTTTTGGATTTTTTTTCAAAGATTCAGACTGTACTCTTTAGTAGTGTTGCAATTAACACTAACTTAGATTTCCCTTTTCTATTACTTGGTTGATTTAAGTGTGCTGGATAACTTGATATCAACTTGACATAAGCTAAAGTCATCTGAGAGGAGGGAACATCAATGAAGTAAATGCTTTCATAAGACTGAGCTATAGACCAAGCTTTAGGACATTTTCTAGAATCATAATTGATGGGACAGGGCCCAAGCCATTATGGGTGGGGCTTCCCCTGGGCTAGTGGTGGTCACTGAGAAAGCCATGGGAAACAAGCCAGTAAGCAGCACCCCTCCATAGTCTCTGCATCAGCTCCTGCTTCCAAGTCTCTGCACTGCTTTAGTTCTTGTCCCGACATCTTTAGGTGATGAACATGAAAGCATAAGCTAGATAAACCCTTTCTTCACCAAAGGATGTTAGTCATTGTGTTTCATCAGAGCAATAGAAACCCTACTAAGACACTCACCAAAGGTTGTCCAGCTCTACTTTTTCCCTACCAGGACAGATATTTATTTTTTATTTTCATTTAATCTTCTCTCACAATATATTCCTACCACAGCTTCTCCTTGTTCTACTGCTCCCAGCTCCCTTCCCTAACTCCCTTTACCTCCCCCCACGCACGAATCCACTGCTCCATTTTTTTCCCTTCAGAGAAGACCAGGTCTCCCGGGGTTATCAACTAAGCACAGCATAACAAGATGCAATAAAACTAGGCACAAAGCCTCACATCCAGGCAGGATGAGACAACCCAGTAGGAGGAAAGGGGTCCCAAGAGCAGGCAAAAGAGTCAGAGGCACTGCCACATCTGCTATTAGGAATCCCACAAACACCCCAAGTTAAACAACTCGACCTTGTATGCAGAGGACCTAGCACAGACTATGCATATAATCAGTCAGTGTCCCTTCAGTCTCCGTGAGCCCCTATGAGCCCTGCTTAGTTGATTCTGTGGGACAGGACTCAGGTATTAAAGTACTTTTTCTAAAACTCAGTTTTAGAGTCTCCAGTAGGCTGATAAATCAATCATGCTGTGGGCAGAGGATCTATTAATGGCTGTGACTCAGAATCTGATACTTAAATGTAAACCTTGGCAAATGTCAGCTTGTAAGTCAATGTAATACTGTACAAAAAAAAAGTTCTTAGTTTTGTATTATAAAAAGTATTCCATTTTCCTGTACTTTTCAGGATGGATATTCTTTAGATCAACTTTCATCTGGAATGGCTACATTCTGGTTATTTCTCAATTCCTCAAACTCCCAGTCAAAGAGAGATTGGTCTGTAAACAGCACAATCTCTCTGCAAATCAGGGGTGTCTCATGTCGCAATGATTAGGTTAGAAACTTCAACGTATACCTTTTTACTCATTATAAAACCACTCTCTGTTAGTACAAGTGCATGCTGGGGTACCCATAAACCATTTTTTATATGTCATTCAAAATCTTTGTGAATAAAGGGGCTTCTGACTTGCCTAGTGAATAGAGTAGAGTCCTGGTTATCAGATGTGTGTAAACTGAGGGAAAAGCCTCCAGTCACCAGCTTTTAGGCAGAGGGTGATGTCAAGTTTGTATGTTCTTTAACTACTATACATTGAGATATAAGCAATTATTTCTCAATATGAGTTTGGTTTTTTCCCTTGTAAACTTATTTTTAGATCTCAATTTGTGGATGTGTCATATGTTTTCCATCTCAATACAATATTTCCTTCAGATATGCAGTTTGGATATGCAGATATTAGAATGGCTACCAGACTCTTTTTTTTTTTTAGAGAGTGATCCCTTTGATCTGCTTCTAGGATTCTAGGATCCCTTGTCAAATTTCTTCTTTTTTTTAGTATAGAATATGGTATACAGTTTATTTAGGGCATGGGGAGGTGAGTTGTGGGAGTAGAGACAGACAGAGTAGAGGCCTGCCATGAGCACGTGGAGAGGCGGCAAGGAGCAGAAGCAATAGGAGAAGAGAAGGGGGAGAGAGCGTCAAATTTCTTCATTTGAAACATATATACAGCTTTCCTCGATACATGATTTCTTTGCTGAAATTCAACATCCACAAAGTCAGGAACCAGATCTATCCCATTCGCTGATGAATTTTAATGCTTCCTACCAATATTATAATATTAATCAATTTCTCGTTTTACCCATTTCCATTAAGACATATATTTGTTTGTTTACTGCCACTTGTAGGGAAGCCAAATATGGATCCTAATGATTTTATAAATTAGATATGTTGTCCTACTTACATTTCCTTTTCTGCTTAAAAAACAAACCCAAAACAACTCTTATTTCAAAGGGAATAAATATTTATTGTAAATCAAATATAGTGACCATACCCTGAAAACATAGATTCAGGCTGCTTCAAATAACATGCTTAAAGGTCGAAGTGGTTACATGAACTTTCAGATTCACAAAACAAAATCAAGTTATAAATCAAGACGCTTTCAAATACCTTCATTGAGACATCAAGTAGACAGGTAAAAGCAAAGCAGGGGAAACTCTCCAGTTTTAGATGATATCTGCTGACATATTTAGCTTCTGAATCTATTGAAAACATTTAATATGATAGTCACAGAATGTTATAACAGACATAGAACTCTCCAATGAATGACTAGTATTGTGACTAATGATAACTCAGATAATTCAGCTTTGGATCTGTAATATCCCTATTATCTGCAATTACAAAATGCTAAGATGCTCACCAATCTGTCATGTATCTTTTAATATCTTTAGTAGAGTTGTGGATTCTTTTCTGGAAACGCCAGTTCACACCTGTATTACTTAGCCTCATTGTTGTCCCAGTGACCTTTAAGATTGGCCTTTTAAGGAATGAACTTGTCACTGATTTTTTTTATAGTCTAATGATATTTAAAACTACTTCCTATGATCATATATTCTCACATGACATGCCTAGATTTGTTTGTGCTTGTGATCCAAGGCAAGTAATTAACCTTGAAACTAGTTTAGTATTTGAATAGTCATAAATCATCACCCTATAAGGAATTTGTTAGTCGGGTATAAAATGGAGGTGTAAGAAACAAGGGAACCAGGACAGAAAACTGGAACCTGTGTCCCCGAAACTCATAACCTTCTCTTCTGAATGCTAAAAGGCAGAGCTAGACCAAGGAAGGAAACGTTGTGGCTAACTTTCACTTTTTCTCTCATTTGCCCATGGGAGCCAGGGCCATCAAATAAGCACATCCTCTGAATGCTTCTCTTGGCAATGTTCCACAGAGTGACTGCAAAAGAGCAGTGAGGCTTAGCACACAGGCAAAGCCTCATTAACATGACCAAACTGATCTTAAGGTATTCAAATAAGTCTAGTAAAATAGTTAATGGGACTCAAAATACTTGTCCCTCAATATCACAAGATTAACAGATGAGGGGAAGTTACTAAGTACAATTCTCTCCTACTCCTCAAGCTTCATGAGTACTTATTCAGACTGCAGAAGATACATTTTACAGTGTGGATAGGGTTTATTTTTCAATGTATAATTTCACAGCCACCTCTACCTACCTCTATCAACTCTTCAACTTCTAAGTTGTTTAACTTAATACATGCTTATAGAAGATTTAGCATATGAAAAAACCTCTACAAGGGAAATATTTCATATCTCATATTTCATTATAGTAACACTGCCTAAGTCTCACTTTCATTATCTAAACATAAAATGTGTGCTTAATAATCTACAAATTTTAGTTTCCCTGTATGAAAGAGTATAATGATTTTAATTACCAAAGATTAGAAAATACTATGGTGGGATAATTTTCTAATACAAGCACACATTTATTTGTTTCTTTCACAAAAGTTTATATTCCAAGTACTATTTTTGACACTAGAGAAATACCAGTAAATAAATAAGATATCTTTAATTTCCATCTTCTCTGATTTTTAATTTGTAAGCAAATTAGGCAAACTACTATTTCTTTCTTTCTTTTTTTTTTTTTGACAGAGAAAGATGATCTTTAATCACTGCAAGGTTCAAGAGAGACAATAGCAACAAGGGGTAGAACATTCTCTGATGGTGCTTGGAGGCCATCCTGACACCTAAATCATGAATGTGGGTTGTAGTTTTGTGTGGATGAAACAACATTCTCAGCCTCATGATGACATTTGAGAGAATCTAATTCCTAGGTTTCTTTCTTTTTTTTTTAACTTGAGTATTTCTTATTTACATTTCGAGTGTTATTCCCTTTCCCGGTTTCTGGGCAAACATCCCCCTAATCCCTCCCCCTCCCCTTCTTTATCGGTGTTCCCCTCCCCACCCTCCCACCATTGTCCCCCTCCCCCCAACAGTCTAGTTCACTGGGGGTTCAGGCTTAGCAGGACCCAGGGCTTCCCCTTCCACTGGTGCTTTTACTAGGATATTCATTGCTACCTATGAGGTCAGAGTCCAGGGTCAGTCCATGTATAGTCTTTAGGTAGTGGCTTAGTCCCTGGAAGCTCTGGTTGCTTGGCATAGTTGTTCATAAGGGGTCTCGAGCTCCTTCAAGCTCTTCGAGTTCTTTCTCTGATTCCTTCAACGGGGGTCCCGTTCTCAGTTCAGTGGTTTGCTGCTGGCATTCGCCTCTGTATTTGCTGTATTCTGGCTGTGTCTCTCAGGAGAGATCTACATCCAGCTCCTGTCTGCCTGCACTTCTTTGCTTCATCCATCTTGTCTAATTGGATGGCTGTATATGTATGGGCCACATGTGGGGCAGGCTCTGAATGGGTGTTCCTTCTGTCTCTGTTTTAATCTTTGCCTCTCTATTCCCTGCCAAGGGTATTCTTGTTCCCCTTTTAAAGAAGGAGTGAAGCATTCACATTTTGATCATCCGTCTTGAGTTTCATGTGTTCTAGGCATCTAGGGTAATTCAAGCATTTGGGCTAATAGCCACTTATCAATGAGTTCATACCGTGTCAAACTACTATTTCGTAGTGAGAATCATACCATGGTAGGGCTGTGGGAATCCATTCATGGAGACTGACCATGGTGAGATAATGATGGTTTCCTCAAGTAAGTCTTAAATAAGCTGAATAAAATTGAGAACATGGAGAAGGCCAAGTCCCAGCAAAAGGACTCATGAGTGTAAAGGCTTTTGAGAAAATTGTATGGCAGTTCAAAGATCTAAAGGAAGCTAGCCACACTAGCAATGAGATAGCTTCATGCTACTACAGTTACTCCTCTTTCTGTAGCTTCTTGTATATGTCCAACTAAAGATCAAAAATACATTCAGAAATGGATTGTGTAGTGAACACATTCAGATGTTTTGTTTTCATTGTTTTTAGTGCTGTGCTATGACAGACATTCATTTTAGGTGTTATAAATGATCTAGGGATGTGTGGGGGCATGTTCCGAGATTAGTTGCACATATCCTTTTATTTTATATGCGGAACGTGAATATCTGTTACTCTTGATATCTACAAGAGGTTCCACATGGATTCCTGCTGGCACTGCGTCATTGATGTTGGTGGATGAATGAGGATGATAATGGAGACGGTTATGATGATAGAGAGGGTTGTCAGTGATTTAACAGATAGTTTTATCAACTCTATTAGAAATGTTTGTGGTAAGTGACTTGGAGGGAAGAGGTAAGTCACCTGTGTAATTTACAAAGTTGTGCACATGATCAAACCATTTACATAAAACTTTACACAAGAAATTGTAGGAATGTATTTGAGAGGATGTAAACACAGGGGGAGTAGTAGTAAGTATAATCTTGTTCATGTTTAGTTACACAACTATGAAACACCTTAATGTCTAATGTAGTACGTAATTGCCACCGCCTTAAAAGAAAATGCAATAATTTCTAAGACTGGGCCTGTGTCTTTCCATGTTCATTCGGGTAGCTCCGAATTGGGAATAGTGCTGGTGATCCATTGAGTAGTCAGCATCATTCAACCACAATGAATGGATGAAAGGACAATGGCGAATGATAAGAGTTGTGAGGCAACCTGCTGTAGCAGGAAGACAAGGTAGTTAAAGAACCCTAGTGTGAAAACAGTCTGCCTTGAGAAAGCAGTATTCTTTTATCTAGCAATTTACCAAAGTCAACAATTGCTTGGTTCTCCTCTTAATCACCTTTAATGTTCTTTCCGGAGTAATCAATACATTGGTGTATCTAATCATTCTCTTGATTGCTTATCAGAAACAAAGGCAGCTGCATGCCTGCCACCAAACTGGAAGCTGGAGATATAGGAGTAAAGACATCAGCAGAGTTCTTGCACTCAGGAGCTTCTCAACTAGTAGCCAGCTTTCATTAAAGTACCTCTCCTCTTCTTTTCTTCAAAGGAAAAAGCTGATGTGCATAATCTTCCACTGCAGCTTTCTGATTAAGGGTTTTATATTTAATCTACCACTCAATCCATAACTTGTAAATCTAAAATCTACAATATTCTCTCTCTCTCTCTCTCTCTCTCTCTCTCTCTCTCTCTCTCTCTCTCTCTCTCTCTCTTCCTCTCTCTCTTCCGTCTCTCCTCTCTCTTCTCTCTCTCCTCTCTTCTTTCTCCATTCTCCAATTCTCCTTTCATAAAAGTGGAAGTTCAGACAAAATTTTTGGTTTTGTAATAGCATGATTTTTTAAAAATTTTTTATTGAATAGTCAGGGGATTGTACATCAATAGTAGAGTGCTAGCCTAGCATAGTCGAAACCACCCTCGGTTCCATCTCCAGTATCAAACCGAATGAAAGGACAGAATTAAATGTCCAGTGTGAAAAACATGTAGAATTAGTTATTTCTCTCTTAAGAAAGTACAGACTAAATTATAGGAAACTGAAAGATTCTTGTTTTGTACTGCTGACAAATGGAGCAACTGTGGTTTTTACTTGTTAAGGGTAATATGTTGCCTGAGTACAATAAATGTTGTAACCACATTCACTTACATTCTCTTTATAAAGAAAACTTCTTTATTTCAAAGAGCTAGTCTAAGATCCTTCTCTTGACAATGTCCTGGTTCTTATCTCTTATTTCTGCTCACATGGTGTTTCCTTTGAAGGACATTTAGGTACTGGCCCTCCTTTTCTTTTCCTCCTGTAGCAAATAGAACCCTGGCTGTTTACTCCCCATGGTGCAAGGGCACCTGGGTACACAAACACTGGTGTGATCCTCTGGCTTTTCTCTGCTTGTCATTCTCTGAATGCAAGAAACAGATGCAGTGATCAATTAACTGTGTGCAGTGAACCCCAGGCAGGAAGGGCATGGTGTGTTTTGCCATCCTTTTGTTATTCAGAAAGAATGAGTGGAGAAAAAAGGCTGCCTCAGCTGCTATGGAGACAACATAAAGGTTCAGTTAGGATTCTTTTTTTCTTACTGTATTGATAGTTGCTGGTTCATCCATCCTGATTTGTCTAGGACACTCCTCATGAATGTCCATTGTTCTCTTGTGATTATTAACAGTACCCTGGACATTCTCGAAAATATTCAGGTTTAGCTAATAAATTATAGAATCTCCTGGTCTACATAGCTCTAAGAGTTAGAACATTATTATCATGGATCATTAGCATTCAACATGTCTTTGGTGAAACCTGGTATTCAAGGGTAATGAAACTATACGTGACATAAATGCAGCATGGCAACATATAATATGCCTAATTTGGGCTCTACCTTGACTCTCAGTGCCAATGGCAAGAGAGATAAGTTCTGTTCTGTTCTGCAGCAGTCCCTGCACAGAGGGAAAGCAGGTTGAAAGCATACTATCTCACCACCCTATTCTTCCAGTCTTTCCTATGACCTATAATGAGGCAACTTGTGATAGTTGACATCAGGTTCATTTTTTATAGTTAATTAATGGCACTGCATCATGTATTAATTCATGTATTAATTAACTGAGCATTATGGAAGAAACTATTGAATCCAATCATTTCTTTAGGCATGAAATATGTTGACAAGTGAAATCCTGACATATAAATAGGAGAGACGAAGGAGATGGGAAAATAATAGTAAAATTATTTTAATTAAGTATTTTGTTGTTTTAGTATTTCATACATACATTCCACCCTCCTTTCCCCCTCCAGTTTCTACTCTATCGTCCATTAGTTTTTCTTCCAATCTTCATGTATCTTTTTGGTAAATGCACTGAATGTTTATAATGTGGTATTTAATGAGTTCTTTGATAATTTTATGCATGCATATAATGTAATTTTACCAAAACCAAACCCATTTCTACCATAACTCATCCCAGATACACCCCTATGCTTCACCAATTTCTGATATTCTTTTCTTAATAACCTACTAAATCTAAATAGTGCCGGCCATATGCTCATGGAAGTAGGGACATCCACTGGAGTAAGGTCAACTTACAAAGACTACATGCTTAAAAGAAACTAATTCTCCCTCCACTAGCTGCCATCAACTGACCATAGTTCATCAGCTGGGGGTGGGAGCTCATGATCTACTCCCCATTTTATACTGGGAATGTTGAGTGACTTGATCCTATACAGGTAAATACAACTGCTTAAGAACAAATGTTCTTGTCAGATCCTGAAGGGACTGTTTTGCTCCAGTCCTCCCAGCGACTGATATAATGTTTGGGTGTTTTAATGTGTTGTTGTATTTAAAAGCATCTGTTAAACTGCACTCAAGACAACATATTGGGCCTTAAGAAGCAGTCCATTTGTGATCTTCACTTCCTAACCAGCATTCTTGAAAGATCTTATTTTTGTGATGAAAAACCTTGTTGATAAATCCATAGAATCTTTTTTATTATTTACATATTCCTAAAATGATAAAAATAATATATTATAAGTAATAGAAACCAATATGGGAACTGACTTGGATGGCAGATACAGCAGTCAACAGTCAGTCAGAAAAGTAAAAGTAATCTAGAGTCTATTAACCAGAGAAGGATTTACATAGGGATATGTTATACCAATCCACTGGAAAGGCTAAACGGAGCAAATTTTTGGACTTAGATTGCAAGATAAATTTCTAACCACATATTGAACACACCCAATAGGAAATCTTTATCTTTCATGGACCACTGAAGCATTGAGTTCAAGATCATATTATGTATATTTTCATTAGTAATCAAAAATTTGAAATGTATAACCTACCATTTGTATAATATCTACTAGGCATTACCTTCTTCTAACCAAGGAGGTAGGAAATGGGCTGTGGAATGCTGATGTGAAAAAGTCTCTGTGTTTCTGAGATAAATGAACCAACAAGGAAACCAAAAGAGGCAGGATGGTGGCTGGTTTCCCATTTCAAACTTCCCAATCTCCCATGGTTTATCTGTTTGTTTCAAAGTTACGGAATTTAAGAAATGAACATTTTTTAAGTTTTAAATTAATACAGGCAATAATACTATATACAAAGAAGTAATACTTATCTGAAGTTTGGAATGAATTGAACATGCTGTATTTTATCTGACAGCCCAAACTTACTGTGACCTATTCATAACTAGAACATGAGCTATCTAATAGTTTATAATTTCTGAAATGTACAACTAAAAGAAGGATGAACAGGTTTTGGTGAGCTAATCCACAGTATAAGTCAAAGTAATATTCCCAACAATGCTGAAGCCTTTCTTCCCATAAACTTTGGTACAACTTGAATATTTCCATTTTACACTGTTAAACTCTGAAAACTTGCCAATTTGTGATTCCCTTGATTCAAATCAACTTCTACTTTTTAAAACATAAAAATCTTCCCCAATGTAAATGGGGTCAGGTTATACTCTGGAAAGAGATTTTTCATCAGGGAAGAGAGAAATGAGAAGAACATGGAGAGCTTTAGGCATAGAAAATTCTAGCACCAGGAACAGAAAGGAATTGGGTACTTATCCATTCCAAGGTCCTTTGCCATACTCTTTGCCATTGGACAAATACAGAAGTTAAATAGAGAAACATTTCCTTTTCTTCTTTCTTTTCCCCTTTGTGACACAAAATATGTGTGCATTCTAATTACTTAACCCAAGGTAACAGGACAGGATGGCATAGACAATTTGTACTTAAGCCAAATAGCTATAAATACGTGCTAGCCAGAAACATAGATATAAAAGTTGGTTGGATAAAAGATCAAATTTGAGTTCTAAAAAGTTGTCATGTAAACAACTTTTTGTTTATTATTATTGTTGTTGTTATTATTATTATTAAATCTTTTATTACAGTTCAGTTGTTGTCACCCCTCCTGGTTCACCCTCTGACAGTTCCTCATCCCATTGCTCCTCCCCTGTGTGCAAGAGGATGTCCCACCTACCCCCACTCCACCAGACCTCCCAACTCTCTGGGCCTCAAGTCTTTCTCAAGGGTTTAGTGCATCTTCTCTCATTGAGGCCGTATATGTGTCTGAGAGATCTCGGGGGTCCAGGTTAGTTGAGACTGCTGGTCTTCCTGTGGGGTTGCCCTCCTCCTCAGTTTCTTCCAGCTTTATCCCAATTCAACCACAGGAGTCCCCAGCTTCTGTCCCTTGGTTGGATATAAGTATCTGCATCTGACTCTTTCAGCTGCTTTTTGGGCCTCTCAGAGGCCAGCCATGCTAGGCTCCTGTCTGTAAGCACATCATAGCATCAGTAATAGAGACAGGCCTTGGAGCCTCCTATTCAGCTGGATCACAGTTTGAGCCAGTCACTGGACCTCCTTTACCTCAGCCTCTTATCCATTTTAATTGGGGGGGGGGGGCAGGAGTGAAGTCCTGAGAGTCAGCAGAAAGAATGGAAACAGGCAACCTTGGGAGGTAGGAGGTTGGGAGGCAGGGGTGCTTTTAGCATGAACCAGAGACCTGGGGCTGAGAGACACTCAGGACTCAGAGGGAGGGACCTTAGATGAAATGCCCAGTAGTGTGGAGAGGGAACTTGTAGAATCCACATCCTGTAGAAAGACAGGGCATCAAGTGGAGGGATGGGGTTGCCATCCCACTGTCAAAAACTCTGATCCAGAATTGTCCGTGTCTAAAAGAACTGCAGGGGCAAACAACTTTTGACTAGAGAAACATTTTAGGTTGACAATTGTGCATATTTATTTAATGAGTGGAGATGTCAAAAGAACAAATGCTGGATCTGCGCCATGCTATTCTGTCAGGAGAAATGGTTAACCTCAGTAGGAAAACAAACAAGGAGTCACAGTTAATGAAAAAAATCACCACAAAAGCTTATATAACTCCTCTGTTCAGAAATACAGGAATACTTTTTTGTTCCAGGTTTTTTTTCTTGAATTTTCTATTTTGCATCTAAAGTCATTGAAGCTCCTAAGCTACTGATTGTAACAGGGAACAGTAGCAACTGGAAACAATGGGAAATTGATGGAACCAAGGAAACTGAGGGCTTTCTATGCGGTGACATCAAGCAATAGAAGCTTGGCTGTCTCCCCGAGTGCAAGCAGTCCTCCTCAGATAAATGCTGTTTTCTTCTCAACCCCTTTCTCTTTGATAGTAAGTGGGAAGTTGGGTGGGGGGTGCTTTCGTCGAAAATCTCATCAAAGAATCAAGAAGGACCTTTGACTAAAAGAGGATTGTTATAGTGAAGTCAACTTTCCCTGAACTGTTTGCTCTAAGAGCAAATTGAAGCTAGTTCTGTACCTTCGACAAGTGAAGTGAAATTTACAGATCAACTCGTGGGCTTCTTTAGAATGCAGCAGATTTCTAAATTACTTTTATTTCAGAGGTAAGACAGGTTCATTTTCTCTCTGAGAGTATACATGATTTTTTTTCTGTATCCTTACATCTGCCTCTCAAAAGGTGTTTTGTACTCAAAGGCACAATAGCTCCTTACAAAGAATTTTTCAGCATCAGTAAATGAAGGATCTTCAAATGCTTTTATTAATTACAATTTGATTTCAAATATTTAATAATGTTTTAAAATATTAAAGTTTCTGTACCACTCAACAGCACAAGGAACAAATTTTATTCCAGACACTAATTGTTATGCCACATGAAAGACACCATTTAGAAAGAAAAATTAAAATCCTCATTTCCAACGCTTTCTATAGTTCATAAAATACATACATGTTTCTATGTAAGTACGGTTATGTCATTGAAAGGAAACATGAATGCACACGCCACTTAACAGTTCCATGTTCTCTTGTAAACACTTCAATTATTAATCTGCGATCTGAATTATTCTGATCTTTCAAAGGATTTGATTTCTCTGTGTGCTGAGCTGTGTGGTTACCCTTTCATGTCATATAACTAGCTTGCTATCAATATTTAAACTGACTATCTAATGAAAAGGTTAGTCAATTTCACATGGTGAGCACAATAACAGAGGGTCTGGGTGGGCAAAACATTTGGGGACTTGTTATATTCCTGGGCTAAAAATCTTATGCTGATTTTTTTTAGTAAAACATAAACTTAGTTACTTTGGGGTTTTCAAAAACTGACTGTCCAGGGAATATTTTCTTGCTTTCTCAGGTAGTGCAGTCTTCCAGAAGCAAGCATTCATCTACTCAGAGAGCTTTAACCTGTAGTTTCCACGTTCTTAGCAATCACACTTAAAACCCTGTGAATAGACCCTAGGATTTACAGAGCTAGGCTTCTCAGTACAAGCAGATCCTTTCAGCTTTTGGCTGTCAGTGTGTGAGCATGTACTTGCGTGCTCAAGGAGTTTCTTGTAGCTTCAGAAATCTAACAGAATCAAAGGAAAGGAAGAAGGACATCTTACTCTAATGCAGATTCATGAACTTCCCACTATAGAGAGGTTATTTCATCTTCTTTTATTTCTCCCTAATCAAGCTGTTAGCATGAAACAGGGACACGCAATCTTAGCAGAGTGAAATTGGGGTCATGCCATAGGCTAGCTGAATGAGGGCTCTTTGGCATGTGATGTATGACCAACAAAACTCCTTTACTACATCGAATCTGCCATTTAATTGCATTTTTAATCTCATTTGAGGCTTTTAAAAATCATTATGGAAATTGCTGTAAATGTGCCAGAATGAAACCTCATACAATTTTGCTGAGAAAATTCAAGAGAATGTAGATGAAATATTATCATCATACAATTTATGTGGCTTTAGACAATGTAGCTTGTGCAATAACAACAAAAATTACTTCATTGATGCACTAGAGCATGCACTGTGGCAGTGT
Source organism: Rattus norvegicus (assembly GCF_021556685.1). Taxonomy (NCBI): domain Eukaryota; kingdom Metazoa; phylum Chordata; class Mammalia; order Rodentia; family Muridae; genus Rattus; species Rattus norvegicus. The sequence continues at coordinate 56,850,514 of NC_141554.1, forward strand.
TTCTCATCCTTCCTAATGCTCTTGTCCTGGAATCCAGTTCCTCATGTTATTGCGACCCCCCGACTGTAAGATTATTTTTCTTAGTATTTCATAACTGTAATTTTGCTAATGTTTTGAATCTAGTATAAATATCTGATATGCAGAATATCTGATAAGAGAACCCTAAAGGAGTTGTGACCCACAGGTTAAGAACGACCTACTAGACTAAGTGGGGCTTTTTTGCCTATGGTCCTGTCTCTTCTTTTACAAGATAAAAAAGTTCTGCTTCCCATCTCATCAGTCCTTTCCCTCCCTAGCCTCCATTTCATCACTTGAATTTATATTTGCCAAAATTAATAATACAACGCTGGACTTGTGTTTCTGACTCTATGCATGCATGTAGAGCAGGCCTGAGATCTTTGAAGTGAAAAATTGGTTTGCCATGAAATAACACCTCTGTCTTCTTTCAGGGTCATTTAAAAATATCTCTGCTGCTGGGCTATAGGAGGGATACAAGGAAGATTCTTAGGGTAAAAGCAAAATGTTCCCTTCTATGTGAGGATGATTGACTCTCCTCTTTTGGAGCACAGCTGGTTTCAAGTTTTTCTTTAAGCACATTCTTAATTATCTTGCACTTTGATCTTGAAATCTTTCACTGGGCTATCAGAGAGAGAACAAGAAAAGATCTATACTATCCCTGAGGTTCACACTGTTGTGTCCTTTCATAGACAGACCCCAGGATGAGCATACCATTTCTCTTAGTCATTAGTTACCTTCCCCATTCCTTTGTTTTTCTCAAGCAGATAGCAGGGCAAAGTGAAAAACAGCCAGGTTATTTGCACATGATTAGTGTCAGCAATTTCTTTGAAATAGCTATGGCCTGTCATTTAAGATGCCCACTTCTTCAAATCTGGTTATTTGGTATTTAGCATGACTGTAATTTTAAGATATACAAATAAGCAAAAGCACTTTTTGTCACATTTTCCGAGGTGTGATTCTTCTTTAGAGTATTCTATTGAGATGGTACTTGAACATGTTGCTTTATTAATTCCTTGGATTTCTAGAAGGTAGAAGTGATGGTAGGTTTCAGTGGACAACTATGCTATTGCTTCCTAGTGCTTCATGGAATTGCATAAAATAACATGTGACACTTTACATTTATGAGTGCTTGTATAGATGTCTCAAGAAAGAATCGATGAATTTCACAAAATAATTTATAAGACCCAAATGATTAAGGACTGTCATAGATGACTACTTCATTTAAGAAATGGTCTTCACCTATGAGATACACATATTCTTGAACTCTGAGCTTCTACAGTATAAAAAACTCCGCTATTGGGATATATGGCTAGTGTGTTTATTTTCATTAGTTTGTTTTTTTAGAATTTCATACAACATGTTTTTATTATATTCACTCCTCCAACTCTTTCCAAACTTACTCAACTTTTCCCATCTTACTCAACTTTATTTTCCGTCAAGGCCAATATATGTTTTCCAAAGATTCTGGCATGAATCGCCTTTCAGGAGAGTCTAGTTTTCATATCAAGGTCTACACTGAAACCTGACCTTTTCTCTCCTGGCAACTAATTATTTCCAATAGCTCCTTGGCTAGGGGTGGAACCTTGTTCCCAAGTCACCTCTCTGTGCTGGAATTTTGTCAGGTTTGAGCTCACATAGATTTTTTTTGCCTGGTGTCATAATCACTGTGTTTTTCATATGTACTGCTGCCCTGCTGTGTCCAGAATATATGGTTCTCTTGTAGTCATCTACACTACCTATATTTGTTCTGCCTCCTTTTCTACAATGATCCTTGAGTCTTTGAAGGAGATAGTGGCATATACACAAATTTAAAGGCAGAACAGTTTGCAGTTTCTTATTCTGTACTTCGGCAAGTTTTGGTTTTCTGTATTGATAATCATCTATTATAAACAGAGGCGTCTCTGGTGATGATTGTGAGAAGCCTTAATTTATACTATAATAAGAGGTCATTAGCAGTTGGGACTTCAGTTAACATCATGGTTCTAGAACCCTCTTTAGCACTGAAGACTCATAAACACCTAGAGATGATTTTAAAAATATTACCTTTAAGTGAAAGGCTGAAGAATACCCATTAGTGAGTAGTTTTGTAATGTGAGTTTATGATTATTTTGTAAGGTGCCATGTGACTTTAAAAGGGGGGGATGCTTATATTGGTCATTCTGCTACCGAGTTTTACATCTATGGGATACGAGCTAGAGTCATTATAGAGTAGGGACCCTCAATTGCAAAAATGCCCAAAATATCAGTCTGTAGATCAGTTTGTAGGGCATTTTAAAGTTAGTGAACGATGTGGGAGGGCCAGTCCAGACAGCTCTGGACTGGTGGTCCTGCATTTTATAAGAAAATAGGCTGAACTCACTCTATGAAGAACAACCCACTAAGCAGCACTCCTCCACAGCCTCTGCATCAGCTTCTCCTGTCCTGCTCTCATTGCTTTTGAAGATGAAACCTTGAATGGAACTATGAATTAAGTTACCCCTTTTCCCCCAAGTTGCCTTTGGTCATGGTGTCTTATCGTAGCAATAGTAACCCTAACTAAGAGAATATGTGAACATTTACCTTAGAGTAGAATTGTTCTCTGGTGCAGGATATTGGAGAGGATTCTTTTCCTAAGGATAGGGATGAGATTAAGGTTTTGTTGTTGCTGTTGCTGTTTTATTTTTTGCATTTATGGTCTTTATGATTAAAATAAACCAAGGGAGCTTAATTACATGTCTGTTATAATTTCTACTGTATTATCAAAAATAGCTGTGGTACTCTGACATACGTTCTTGCCTTCTTCTTACTTATTACTTTTGGGATAAGACTTGACATCAGCTAATTGCTTACTTCTAATATTCAAACTCAATCTGAAGTGAGTCTCTAAAGGAATAAATAGCTTAATGGCAACGATTCTAGAAATAAGCCTTTCCAACTTTTAACTCTGTACATAATGTATGTAAATGACACAGATAACTATAACCAAATGAGTCTTGGTTTATGAGAATATGGTTGGCTATTATAGGAATAAAAATGTATTCTGTTCATCTACAAACCCTGAAATATATCAAAGAGCTGGATCAATGTGGCACAATGCTTGTTTAGCACGTATGAGGTCCTATGTTTGGTCCTCAGTATCTGAAATAAAAGTTACAGTATTAGCACTGAAAAAACTGTGAAAGATGTGGCTGACCATTCCAATTGAGAAAATATTTCAGTTGATGTTGGTTGCTCACAGAGCATCTTAGTAAAATTTTCAAACTGAATATCTCATAAGTACCTTAATTCTTAAATTACATTTCTATAGTACATGAAGTCAAATCCAAAGTTGCTTGAGTACATTTGAGAAGTAGAGAAAGAATTAGAGGTTAGTGAAAACATAAAACCAGATAGATATGTGCTCTGACCTTGCCTATGCCAGATAGCAGCTATGGAACTGGGGGGAGTTATTTAATATCCCTTAATTGTGATTTTTTCAGTTGGCAAGTAAGAAAATGTACTTCAGTGGCTACAGAAACGGCTCAGTGGTTAAAAGCATTGTCTGCTTTTCCAGAGAACCCAAATTAGATTCTCAGCATCCATTTAATGGCTTATAACCATCTGTAAATCCAGTTCCAGGAAATCCAATGTCCTCTCCTGTCCTCCATGAGCACTACCTGTACATGATGCACATGCATACACATGACAAAACACATGTACACATGAAATAAACAAACAGAATAACTGTCTTTGCAAAATGAACTTATAGGTTTGGTATGAGGGTTAAGATGCCAAGCATTCCCTGTTCTGTTCATCCATGAACCTTACTCTCAGTGTTACATAGGGCTTTGCAACAGTAAATATGTTTGACTGATTGAAAGACCTAGCTGGTCACTCTTAGATAAGAATAGTTATTTTCTCTCAGGCTGATTCCTACCCATAGAGCATAGCAGACAACTAAAAGTACCTTCACCACTGTAGGCTTCCGTTACAGTTGTTTTTATGATTTAAATGTAATGTCTAGTACTTATGTGCAGAGGCCTTTAAGACTACTTCTGGCAATGAAGTTCTACAAGATTCCTTGTTTAGGAAATGCTTAACCAATTATAAACACAAAAAGACTAAAAACAATATCTATAATAATTGGGCAGTGGAATATAGGTCTTCTATGTGGATTTTAGATAGTGTTAAAAAAAACCAAACCAAACCAAACCAAAAAAAAAAAAACCTAGCTTTTCCTTTGCTTCTATCAGTCAGCATCAGCACTCTGAACCAAATTGTTATCGACATCAGTTCTTCATGCAGATTTTAAGAGAATCTGAATCATGGTTGGCTGCCCACCCTTCTTCAAGAGATAGCATCCTTTAGATCTTTCACCCATGTGCTTTTAAGAATGTCTAATGCAGTATATTTTATATGGGAATCAACTGAGCATCCGTGCACTCTTGCATTCAGTGCCCTGTTACAGTTGTTGAAAATCTTGTTACTCTGATTGTTTTGGCATTGTGGTGGTAGGTGGGGGCAGGGTGCTGCTCTGTCTGGGTTTCAAACACGGCATACACAAGGCCTCTCTTATTCTCAGAGAAATCAAATCTAAAATAGCATCTCTAGTTTTAAAATGTGTTATGAACAGTTATCTCTTGCCTAAATACTACCATACATGCAGTCATTGTCTCCTACCTCCATTCTCTCTCTGCCACTATTTACCCTTAAAATAACTTACCAATAACCATGACCCAGCATTGTTCTCATTATCATGTTTGTTTCCAGGAGACCATACGAAATCTTATCGTTATAAGATTAAATATAATTAGCAGGCTATTTCCTGAATCTCGAGTGGCTACTCTGTATCCTTTGGATTTAACCTATCAATCTTTTTTGGCACGCCCTCATTTCATTTGTCTACAGATATATTTTCTGCTTACAGTGCATGAGTCATGGAAGAAGGATTAAAAAACAAAGGCATGTGATTTGAATCAGCACTCAAAGCTCAAGTGCTGGGTTAGGCACTTGTATGTTCTACCCACATGACATCGTCATCTAATCTTTACTAAACAGTAGATGCCAGATATTTTTGGCCTTCTTTAGAGAGACTATATAAAAAGAAACTTTGAAATATTTTGAAGTTTTCACATACCCTTAAAACATAAGTGCCAGAAGCTAGAATCTAAATATATCTCACACCAGTCTACTTCTCTCTGTAATCACATCAGTCTAGGCTAGCATTATCTCTGGCTGGAGTGGAGGGCCTGGATTATAAATGGATTTCTTTCCTCTTCCATCTTTTACCTTTTAAAACCTCCATATATTACTTTCTTTAAAGCCTAAGTCAGACTAATTCGCTACCTTATTTCATTTTTAAAAACTTCGTTCCTCCATTTCTCTTCTTAAATTGAAAATAGCTTCTTCTCTCATACAATACATCCTAATCACAGTTTTCCCTTCCTTCACTCCTCCCAGCCCCACCCCCACATCCCCTCTCACCAAGATCCGTTCCCTTTCCACTTCCTTTTGTGAAAAGAGCACACCTCCAAAAGACAACAACCAAACATCACAAAGAAAAGAAAACAAAGACAAACTATCAAAACAAAAGATTAACATAAGGCAAAAGCTCTCACACTAAACCGGACAGAGTCCCTAGAGCAGGCAAACCAGTCAAAGGAACATAAGCTCCCACTGTTAGGAAACCCACAAAATCACCAAGCTAACAGACAGAACATATACACAAAGGACCTTGTGCAGACCCTTGCAGGCCTTGTGCTTGCCACTTGAGTCTCTATGTGCCCGTATGCACTGTTGAGTTGATTCAGTAGGCAATGTTCTCCTGGTACTGCCCATCCCTTCTGTGTTCTACAATATTTCTGCTCCCTCTTCCACTAGATTCCCTGAGCTCTGAGAGCAGGGACCCAATGAGACCTCCAACTTAGACTCAGTCTCTAAATTATGTCTGGCTATATATCTCTGCATCTGCTCCCATTTATCTGGTGACAGAGGAAGTCTCTCTGAAGATGACTGAACAAGATATTAATCTATGAGTACAGCAGAATATCATTAGGCATCACTACACACACATACATATTATATATAATACACATATATAGATATATAAATATACACACATACACACACACACACACACACACACATATATGTATATATATATATATATATATATATATATATATATATATATATATACATATACATATATAATAGTTGTTTTTGGTCTACTCCAGGTCTCTCTGCTATCCAGTCTCCAGTTCCTGGCTATCCAAACAGTGCTGAGTATGAACTTCATCTCATGGAGTAGGCCTCAAATTAAATCAGATATTAGCTAGCCACTCCTACAAGTTCTGTACCACCATTGTCCCAATACATGTTACAGGCAGATTTAATAAGGATAATCAGTTTTCTTCAAGTTTGCAGATGCGGAGAAGCTACCCATGCTCCAGTGGATAGTTCTGCACCCATATACATATGAGCAACACTAATTATAATCTATGCGTTAAAAAATAACACATGAGACACCCGCGGATCCCGGCCCGCAGCAGCTCTCTGCTCCCAGACCCGGTGAGAGAGAGACCCAACCGCCTGGTCCGGTGGGCACTCCTGAGGCTGCAGAGCGGAAGAGACCACCAACCCTGCTCACCCCTGCCCACATCCCTGGCCCAAGAGGAAACTGTATAAGGCCTCTGGGCTCCCGTGGGGGAGGGCCCAGGAGTGGCAGGACCCCTGCCTGAGACACCGCCCGAAACCTGAAGGAAACAGACCAGATAAACAGTTCTCTGCACCCAAATCCCGTGGGAGGGAGAGCTAAACCTTCAGAGAGGCAGACAAGCCTGGGAAACCAGAAGAGACTGCTCCCTGCACACACATCTCGGACGCCAGAGGAAAAAGCCAAAGACCATCTGGAACCCTGGTGCACTGAAGCTCCCGGAAGGGGCGGCACAGGTCTTCCTGGTTGCTGCCGCTGCAGAGAGCCCCTGGGCAGCACCCCACGAGCGAACCTGAGCCTCGGGACCACAGGTAAGACCAAATTTTCTGCTGCAAGAAAGCTGCCTGGTGAACTCAAGACACAGGCCCACAGGAACAGCTGAAGACCTGTAGAGAGGAAAAACTACACGCCGGAAAGCAGAACACACTGTCCCCATAACTGACTGAAAGAGAGGAAAACAGGTCTACAGCACTCCTGACACACAGGCTTATAGGTCAGTCTAGCCACTGTCAGAAATAGCAGAACAAAGTAACACTAGAGATAATCTGATGGCGAGAGGCAAGCGCAGGAACCCAAGCAACAGAAACCAAGACTGCATGCCATCATCGGAGCCCAATTCTCCCGCCAAAACAAACATGGAATATCCAAACACACCAGAAAAGCAAGATCTAGTTTCAAAATCATATTTGATCATGATGCTGGAGGACTTCAAGAAAGACATGAACACACTTAGGGAAACACAGGAAATCATTAATAAACAAGTAGAGGCCTACAGAGAGGAATGGCAAAAATCCCTGAAAGAATTCCAGGAAAACACAATCAAACAGATGAAGGAATTAAAAACGGAAATAGAAGCAATCAAGAAAGAACACATGGAAACAACCCTGGATATAGAAAACCAAAAGAAGAGACAAGGAGCTGTAGATACAAGCTTCACCAACAGAATACAAGAGATGGAAGAGAGAATCTCAGGAGCAGAAGATTCCATAGAAATCATTGACTCAACTGTCAAAGATAATGTAAAGCGGAAAAAGCTACTGGTCCAAAACATACAGGAAATCCAGGACTCAATGAGAAGATCAAACCTAAGGATAATAGGTATAGAAGAGAGTGAAGACTCCCAGCTCAAAGGACCAGTAAATATCTTCAACAAAATCATAGAAGAAAATTTCCCTAACCTAAAAAAAGAGATACCCATAGGCATACAAGAAGCCTACAGAACTCCAAATAGATTGGACCAGAAAAGAAACACCTCCCGTCACATAATTGTCAAAACACCAAACGCACAAAATAAAGAAAGAATATTAAAAGCAGTAAGGGAAAAAGGTCAAGTAACATATAAAGGGAGACCTATCAGAATCACACCAGACTTCTCGCCAGAAACTATGAAGGCCAGAAGATCCTGGACTGATGTCATACAGACCCTAAGAGAACACAAATGCCAGCCCAGGTTACTGTATCCAGCAAAACTCTCAATTAACATTGATGGAGAAACCAAGATATTCCATGACAAAACCAAATTTACACAATATCTTTCTACAAATCCAGCACTACAAAGGATAATAAATGGTAAAGCCCAACATAAGGAGGCAAGCTATACCCTAGAAGAAGCAAGAAACTAATCGTCTTGGCAACAAAACAAAGAGAATGAAAGCACACAAACATAACCTCACATCCAAATATGAATATAAAGGGAAACAATAATCACTATTCCTTAATATCTCTCAATATCAATGGCCTCAACTCCCCAATAAAAAGACATAGATTAACAAACTGGATACACAACGAGGACCCTGCATTCTGCTGCCTACAGGAAACACACCTCAGAGACAAAGACAGACACTACCTCAGAGTGAAAGGCTGGAAAACAACTTTCCAAGCAAATGGTCAGAAGAAGCAAGCTGGAGTAGCCATTCTAATATCAAATAAAATCAATTTCCAACTAAAAGTCATCAAAAAAGATAAGGAAGGACACTTCATATTCATCAAAGGAAAAATCCACCAAGATGAACTCTCAATCCTAAATATCTATGCCCCAAATACAAGGGCACCTACATACGTAAAAGAAACCTTACTAAAGCTCAAAACACACATTGCACCTCACACAATAATAGTGGGAGATTTCAACACCCCACTCTCATCAATGGACAGATCATGGAAACAGAAATTAAACAGTGATGTCGACAGACTAAGAGAAGTCATGAGCCAAATGGACTTAACGGATATTTATAGAACATTCTATCCTAAAGCAAAAGGATATACCTTCTTCTCAGCTCCTCATGGTACTTTCTCCAAAATTGACCATATAATTGGTCAAAAAACGGGCCTCAACAGGTACAGAAAGATAGAAATAATCCCATGCGTGCTATCGGACCACCACGGCCTAAAACTGGTCTTCAATAACAATAAGGGAAGAATGCCCACATATACGTGGAAATTGAACAATGCTCTACTCAATGATAACCTGGTCAAGGAAGAAATAAAGAAAGAAATTAAAAACTTTTTAGAATTTAATGAAAATGAAGATACAACATACTCAAACTTATGGGACACAATGAAAGCTGTGCTAAGAGGAAAACTCATAGCGCTGAGTGCCTGCAGAAAGAAACAGGAAAGAGCATATGTCAGCAGCTTGACAGCACACCTAAAAACTCTAGAACAAAAAGAAGCAAATACACCCAGGAGGAGTAGAAGGCAGGAAATAATCAAACTCAGAGCTGAAATCAACCAAGTAGAAACAAAAAGGACCATAGAAAGAATCAACAGGACCAAAAGTTGGTTCTTTGAGAAAATCAACAAGATAGATAAACCCTTAGCCAGACTAACGAGAGGACACAGAGAGTGCGTCCAAATTAACAAAATCAGAAATGAAAAGGGAGACATAACTACAGATTCAGAGGAAATTCAAAAAATCATCAGATCTTACTATAAAAACCTATATTCAACAAAATTTGAAAATCTTCAGGAAATGGACAATTTCCTAGACAGATATCAGGTATCAAAGTTAAATCAGGAACAGATAAACCAGTTAAACAACCCCATAACTCCTAAGGAAATAGAAGCAGTCATTAAAGGTCTCCCAACCAAAAAGAGCCCAGGTCCAGATGGGTTTAGTGCAGAATTCTATCAAACCTTCATAGAAGACCTCATACCAATATTATCCAAACTATTCCACAAAATTGAAACAGATGGAGCCCTACCGAATTCCTTCTACGAATCTACAATTACTCTTATACCTAAACCACACAAAGACACAACAAAGAAAGAGAACTTCAGACCAATTTCCCTTATGAATATCGACGCAAAAATACTCAATAAAATTCTGGCAAACCGAATTCAAGAGCACATCAAAACAATCATCCACCATGATCAAGTAGGCTTCATCCCAGGCATGCAGGGATGGTTTAATATACGGAAAACCATCAACGTGATCCATTATATAAACAAACTGAAAGAACAGAACCACATGATCATTTCATTAGATGCTGAGAAAGCATTTGACAAAATTCAACACCCCTTCATGATAAAAGTCCTGGAAAGAATAGGAATTCAAGGCCCATACCTAAACATAGTAAAAGCCATATACAGCAAACCAGTTGCTAACATTAAACTAAATGGAGAGAAACTTGAAGCAATCCCACTAAAATCAGGGACTAGACAAGGCTGCCCACTCTCTCCCTACTTATTCAATATAGTTCTTGAAGTTCTAGCCAGAGCAATCAGACAACAAAAGGAGATCAAAGGGATACAGATCGGAAAAGAAGAGGTCAAAATATCACTATTTGCAGATGACATGATAGTATATTTAAGTGATCCCAAAAGTTCCACCAGAGAACTACTAAAGCTGATAAACAACTTCAGCAAAGTGGCTGGGTATAAAATTAACTCAAATAAATCAGTTGCCTTCCTCTATACAAAAGAGAAACAAGCCGAGAAAGAAATTAGGGAAACGACACCCTTCATAATAGACCCAAATAATATAAAGTACCTCGGTGTGACTTTAACCAAGAAAGTAAAAGATCTGTACAATAAGAACTTCAAGACACTGAAGAAAGAAATTGAAGAAGACCTCAGAAGATGGAAAGATCTCCCATGCTCATGGATTGGCAGGATTAATATAGTAAAAATGGCCATTTTACCAAAAGCAATCTACAGATTCAATGCAATCCCCATCAAAATACCAATCCAATTCTTCAAAGAGTTAGACAGAACAATTTGCAAATTCATCTGGAATAACAAAAAACCCAGGATAGCTAAAGCTATCCTCAACAATAAAAGGACTTCAGGGGGAATCACTATCCCTGAACTCAAGCAGTATTACAGAGCAATAGTGATAAAAACTGCATGGTATTGGTACAGAGACAGACAGATAGACCAATGGAATAGAATTGAAGACCCAGAAATGAACCCACACACCTATGGTCACTTGATTTTTGACAAAGGAGCCAAAACCATCCAATGGAAAAAAGATAGCATTTTCAGCAAATGGTGCTGGTTCAACTGGAGGGCAACATGTAGAAGAATGCAGATCGATCCATGCTTATCACCCTGTACAAAGCTTAAGTCGAAGTGGATCAAGGACCTCCACATCAAACCAGACACACTCAAACTAATAGAAGAAAAACTAGGGAAGCATCTGGAACACATGGGCACTGGAAAAAATTTCCTGAACAAAACACCAATGGCTTATGCTCTAAGATCAAGAATTGACAAATGGGATCTCATAAAACTGCAAAGCTTCTGTAAGGCAAAGGACACTGTGGTTAGGACAAAACGGCAACCAACAGATTGGGAAAAGATCTTTACCAACCCTACAACAGATAGAGGCCTTATATCCAAAATATACAAAGAACTCAAGAAGTTAGACCGCAGGGAAACAAATAACCCTATTAAAAAATGGGGTTCAGAGCTAAACAAAGAATTCACAGCTGAGGAATGCCGAATGGCTGAGAAACACCTAAAGAAATGTTCAACATCTTTAGTCATAAGGGAAATGCAAATCAAAACAACCCTGAGATTTCACCTCACACCAGTGCGATTGGCTAAGATCAAAAACTCAGGTGACAGCAGATGCTGGCGAGGTTGTGGAGAAAGAGGAACACTCCTCCATTGTTGGTGGGATTGCAGACTGGTAAAACCATTCTGGAAATCAGTCTGGAGGTTCCTCAGAAAATTGGACATTGAACTGCCTGAGGATCCAGCTATACCTCTCTTGGGCATATACCCAAAAGATGCCTCAACATATAAAAGAGACACGTGCTCCACTATGTTCATCGCAGCCTTATTTATAATAGCCAGAAAATGGAAAGAACCCAGATGCCCTTCAACAGATGAATGGATACAGAAAATGTGGTACATCTACACAATGGAATACTACTCAGCTATCAAAAACAACGAGTTTATGAAATTCGTAGGCAAATGGTTGGAACTGGAAAATATCATCCTGAGTGAACTAACCCAATCACAGAAAGACATACATGGTATGCACTCATTGATAAGTGGCTATTAGCCCAAATGCTTGAATTACCCTAGACCCCTAGAACAAACGAAACTCAAGACGGATGATCAAAATGTGAATGCTTCACTCCTTCTTTAAATGAGGAAAAAGAATACCCTTGGCAGGGAAGGGAGAGGCAAAGATTAAAACAGAGACTGAAGGAACACCCATTCAGAGCCTGTCCCACATTTGGCCCATACATATACAGCCACCCAATTAGACAAGATGGATGAAGCAAAGAAGTGCAGACCGACAGGAGCCGGATGTAGATCGCTCCTGAGAGACACAGCCAGAATACAGCAAATACAGAGGCGAATGCCAGCAGCAAACCACTGAACTGAGAATAGGTCCCCTATTGAAGGAATCAGAGAAAGAACTGGAAGAGCTTGAAGGGGCTCGAGACCCCAAAAGTACAACAATGCCAAGCAACCAGAGCTTCCAGGGACTAAGCCACTACCTAAAGACTATACATGGACTGACCCTGGACTCTGACCCCATAGGTAGCAATGAATATCCTAGTAAGAGCACCAGTGGAAGGGGAAGCCCTGGGTCCTGCTAAGACTGAACCCCCAGTGAACTAGTCTATGGGGGGAGGGCGGCAATGGTGGGAGGGTTGGGAGGGGAACACCCATAAGGAAGGGGAGGGGGGAGGGGGATGTTTGCCCGGAAACCGGGAAAGGGAATAACACTCGAAATGTATATAAGAAATACTCAAGTTAATAAAAAAAAAAAAAAATTTGGACGGACTCTCTGTGTCCTCCGTTGGACTGGCTAAGGGTTTGTCTATCTTGTTGATTTTCTCAAAGAACCAACTTTTGGTTCTGTTGATTCTTTCTATGGTCCTTTTTGTAAAAAAAAAAAAAAAAAAAATAACACATGAAGTTAGACAGGAATAGTGTTCAGGGGATGGGGGAGTAAATGGAGTTAAGAGAATGGAAGTTGGACTTAAAATTGTAATGCTATATTAATAACCAAAATGTTCCTATTCATTTCTGTTTCCATGTAAGAATGCAATGGCTATGTAGCTCTGTATGTATGTGTACAGTGATAAAGGTCTCTTCTTAGAGCTAATTTTAAATGGACAGTTGAGCAAGAGCTAGCCAAGAAAAGCTTATGTGGTTGCTATTGTTTCGCTCAACATTTCTAAAATAGTAAAACCTTTGAAAGCTCTTGCATTGGATAAAAGTGTTTCACATATTTATGTTTTTCTTCAAGTTTATTGAACATCAATGTGCTTTCTCTGGTGAGAAGCCATCATCATTACTATCAGTGATATTGGTTTGCTATAAAAGCAAGTGACACCTTCCATACTGACTACTGCATTCTTACTAACACATGGAGAGCCACTCTGTATAAGCCTGTTGCTCACAGCTCACTATGGACCTTTGTGGTTCTCTCCCAGATGCCACTTTTGTTCTCAAATTAGCCAATAGGGATAGATTCTAGCCTTCTTTGGACCATGTCTCTGACTTCCTACATACATGGAAATCAAGTGATTCTTCACTCCTAGTAAGCTGTAAAAGCCACTACTGTTCTTTCAGTTATTTATATATTTATTAACTGCTCTCAAAAACCATCAGGGGCAGTGTACCCATAATTACATTTTCAAGCACTATGGCCATTTACTTTTATTGTTTCTGTGTTTGCTTCCTCATTTGTCAGTGACCTTGAAGTTAGAATGTGTTATTTATTTACTGAATAAAAATATTTTAATTAAGGCTTGGGGATTTAGCTCAGTGGTAGAGCGCTTGCCTAGCAAGCACAAGGCCCTGGGTTCGGTCCCCAGCTCCGAAAAAAAATATTTTAATTAACAAACAATAATTATATGCATTTATAAAGTGCAATGTCACCTTTTAATAGCAACTCCATCACCTTTGTTGCATATTATTTTTATGAAAAATCTACGCAGCAGTTTGAAATATCTCTAAAGCTGATTGTTCATTTCCATTGACAATTTTGTACCTTTTCCCCAATATCTCCCCTCTCCCATCTGAACCTCTCACCCAACTCCTGATAACAGTTACATTACTTCTAACTATTATTTTAACTGTATATATATATATATACACATATATATGTACATATATATATATATGATGAAGACTTACACTGTATCCATGTCTCAGTCTTTCTGAATTGTGTGCAATAAAAGACAGACACAAATTTCTCTTTCCCACACTGATTCTTTTCTTTTAATATCTGTCAAGGCATGAGATTGCTTATGCATATGACAATTTTGTGCTTTAGTTGTCTAAGGAATCTCAGTACTATTGTTTTTACACTGACTGATTTAGTTAGCTGAATCCTTTTTAAAGACAATAAATTGTATATACATAGGTAAGAAAATATCATGATTGGGGTTGGGGATTTAGCTCAGTGGTAGAGCGCTTGCCTAGCAAGAGCAAAGCCCTGGGTTCGGCCCCCAGCTCCGAAAAAAAGAAAAAAGAAAAAAGAAAAAAAAGAAAAAAGAAAATACCATGATTTAAAACAGACTAGTTCTCTATTGTTTGGTGTAATAAACAGAAGGGTATAACACTAATTGTTACTATCTTACTTCTTCATGGTGCTTCCATTTAAACAATGGCATAACTTGCTTATGAACACCAAGGAGTATTCTAGGTATTAAAGATGCAGAATAATCAAAATATTCCATAATCCTGTCCTTGTACTTTCTGTTGTAGTTTTATTTTCAGTAAATTTCTAGGTAGTTTTCTCATCTTTTTTAATTTAGGGAACTTGATTGATTTTCTTTCTTTCTACCACTCATTTTCCATTGCATTCAGGTCCTGCAATTTACTACCACTGTTCATAAATTAAGCTTGTTTCACCTTAGTTCCCTTTCTTCATTGGTCTTCCCACCTGGAATGTCTTCTTCCCTCTGTTTTCTTAATTCTATCTGTCTCTTCTGACCCAAGACAAATCTTATCACTACATGAAGTTTATTTCTAATCACTTGATTTTCATCTGGATTCCCTTATAATAGTACCATTATATTATCTATTTAAGACTTGTGTTCTATACGATGTACAAAGCGTTTTACAAAATTATGTTCTATGTGATGTACAGAGTGTTTTACAAAATTACACTAAACAATATTCAAAGTAACCCACCTGCTAAAGGAGTACTATTGTCTACGTTGAATGAAGCTGGGGATATGAAAATGTTCTCAAAATGAAGCTCCTAATAAGGGAAACAGCAAGGAAAACAATCAAACATCTATATAGCTGCTTGGCCTTATGTTTTCCTGGGTTGCCGAGAAGAGGAATTAACAAAAGGAGATGAGACTCTCCGGTGAAAAGGATATGTGCGATTTCTGAAATTCCTACCTAAAGCAGAGTACCCTATCATTGTAAACTCTGATCATGTTTTATATAATATCTGAACCTTCTTGGTCCTTGCTGGTGAATGCTCTCCAGAATTATAGGGATTTTTTTAGCTGCAAATTTCTTTTTCTACGTGTATGTCATTTTTCTATTTGCACTCATTTCCTCGATTTCATGTTCCTTCTTGTTGTATCTCCATCCACTGCTTCATCTCAGCTCCACACTCTGCAGAAGAATAAGATCATCAAAATCATCTTTGACTAGTGAAAACAATGGTAGTTTCCACTCTCTCACACCAATGTTTTATATATATATATATATATATATATATTTAAATATAATGAGTATATATTGAACTATTACTAACACAAAATGTAATCACCACTCCATTAAAACCTCAGAGTTAATGTACCTTGCTGTTAAGAGCATACGCCCTGAAGTCTAAGTGTCTGAGATCAAAATCTGACAGCACTGTTTGTTAGCTATGTGACCTTGGGCAGAATCTTCACATTCATTCTCTTACTTGGTAAAGGAAGATACTACTGATTACTAGAGAGGATTATTGAAGACATAAAATAAGCTGGTGTATGCATTTCTTCGAGCCATAACTACTGTAGACTAAGGCATGTTGTTATTCTCATTTATTCACAAAATATTCATTAACTACTTACTACCTATTGCTCTTCCTTGAGAAATACAATCATGGGAAGAACAAACAATAACAATATATATATATATATATATATATATATATATATATATATATATATGCTGCAATGTGTGTCCTACCTATGACTTGAATGAGCTTTTCTTGTTAACCCAGAAATAAAATAAAACTAAAATCGATTACTCTCTACGAATCCTGCTGATTTTCTTTACCAACCTGTTGGTCATTCCATACTTCCTAAGTCTAATAGCCTAAGACCAATGGCCTCCTGGTAGCTTTAGGCAAATAGATACATATTCCATCCTATAAGCTGTGTCAGTGTTTTCTTTTCACCTACAACTCACACTACATGTTGGTGCTGAAAAAATCTCCATTATAACCTTAAAAAGAGAGCCCTGTGTTCCTTACCAATATTACTTCAGGTTCAGTCTTCCACCTTGACGTTTCTGGCAAAAGCCTTCCATCCCAAAGAAATATAGCAGAACTATGCCTATGTTGACGTTTTAAGTCATTGCTAGATGTAACTAATTGTCCCCATGGTCCTGTAAACAAAAAGATGAATCACTGGGAGAATTTCTTCTCTGACAACAGAAGTATTTTATAGGTAGCACTGTATGTCCTCTTTCGAAATGAAAAATCTAGTCAGAATTTAATTGTTCACACAGAACAAGTGATCTATGTGGGTAAATGTTTTCTGTTCTTTTACATCAAAATTATTATTCTAAATGTTTTTTCGCCCTTAGCTTTCTTTGTGCAGCTTCAATATCTACTGCATATTGCACCTAATAGTCATACACAGTATGTTAGTGGAAATGACCTATGATTGATAAAGTTAAGAAAACTGGGTCAATATCCCAGTTTTAAAATTTGCTAGATATGTGACTTTAAGCATGACATTTAAACGTCCGTCCTATGGGACAAATAGAAAGTTACAGGTAGTTCACTAGGAACCAGTGCTAAGAGACAATGACCAAGATTGTAGATTAATAAGATCTCTGTGAGATACAAAGGCCTTATTGTACCTCTTTCAACTGTTATGCTACACTACCCTCATGACATAGAACACTGACGTAAGACTTGCCTGCCAGTACCCACACAACACTTCATCTGTGTGCCTTTCTAAAAGGAAGAGTTTTGATCCTACTATTTGAGATTTAGCACGAGTTCCTCATTTAGCCAGCAATATAAATGAATAAAAAAATACACACATGATTTTAAAATTAAAGACAAAACTATCACTAACATTCCTCTATTTCCCAGGATGCCAAGACTAAATAAATAATTGGTACTTAGATGAATACTTGCATATTCACTCTGTGTTCTTTTCTTCTATAATGAGACAACAAAGATTTTTATATGCAATATACTTTACCTGTTCGTGGAAAAGAAGAAAATTAGCACATTAATGAATCGGCATTCTATTTACACCTCAGAAGTCCTTTCTTATTCAGTGTTGATCTCTTCATGCTACAAATGAGCTTAAAGAACTAGTAATTAGGACTGAGTCTTTGCTATCAGGGCAAGGTAGAAAAATTCAAATGGGTGATTTATATAAATAGAATGTTTGAACATTCTATTGTTTAAATTTTTTCTGGGGCTGGGGATGTATCTCAGTGGCGGTAGAATGGAGGAAGAGGAAGAAGAAGAAAAAGAAGAATAGAGAGAGAATATATATATATATAATTTAATTTTCCTGAAAATAACCATATTTATTTTGGTTTCCTGAATGAATCTGGTGGCAAGAAATATTAGGTTGCGTACAAAGACTATAAAAGTAACATAAGAGAGATGAGTGAGTGAATGCTCTCAAAGTTAAGTATAATTCTCTATTCTGAATTATTAAGATAATTAGCTCATCTTTCTCAATTGCTGAAGGAAAGGCAAATTAGAGATATCCTATGTATTTAAAAATGACAAAGCAAAAACTTGGGTGTGGTGCTGCGTGTACATAACAAAATTTTAAACACTGAGACAGGAAGATCTTGAGACCTAACCTGCACAACATAGAGAATTTATGTGTGTGCACGTGCATGTGCGTGCATGTGTGTGTGTGTGTGTATGTGTGTGTGTGTGTGTGTGCATACACATGCACACGCACATGTGTGGGGTTGGAGGTGGGTGGAGAGGTGTATCCCAGTGTCCCAGAGGGACAGAAAGAAAAAGAAGAAAATCCTAGAAATGATGCCATTCTGATTAAACTCTATGCTGCCGGAAACTCATGAATAATTTTCTACTATATTTTCTCATTTTGAAATCCAGCTAGAACCTCTTGAAAAAACCCTAGGTTTTGTGGGTTAGGGATAGATGCTCTCCCATCTGTTATATTATTTCCCTTCCTTTAGCATCTGAGGTCATCCCATCTGTATTCCCCTTCCAGTATTCAGAGTCCATCAGGGCTACTTTGGCTGCCAAAAATAGTGACAAGCAACATTCATTGTCCCTCTACCTTACTTCTGTGGCACACAAACTTCTGCATTTAAAGTGACTGTGACTGGAAACATGAGCCACTTATTCAGAATTACTAACATGCCACCTTTCCTCTTCCTTTAGCAGAGTCATTTAATTCAGAGTTAGAAACAGTAAGAGACAGAGGGGAGGGAAAGAAAATGTTTTAGTCACACAGATCAATCCAATTTGTTGGAGCTTCAGAATGAATTTTTAAACTTGTTGAACAGAAGCATACAAGTCTCGAAGAACAAGTAAAATAATGTACAAAGCCTCCATTCATTGTGTAGGCAGAATGGAATGCTGGTACCCGGCAGCTCTCTAAGGAATGTTCCTTTGGCTTTGAATGTTCTGCTGGAAACAAGGAGGAAACCACATATATAAAATGAATTTATAATGTCTGCCTTATTATGGCAAAATGATAAGAAAAGTTGGCTGTTTAATATAAACTGTCAGTTGCATATTCCAGGCCTCCATTCTTTGAGGTCCCTCCCACATCCACACGCCTGGCTACTATTTAGCAGGGAGTACAAAGTGGCCGATTATGATTATTGACTGTCCAGGCCTGTGCTCTTAAACTCATTCTGTCAACGGAATGTAAGCAAAGCTGTCATTTTAAAGCAGGGCCCACTCCGTTTCTGGGTTTTCTTAGGTTTGCTATGCAACAGGATCAGTGCTGTAGTCCCCGGTTCAAGCTGAAAATGTTGCACAGGAAGACATATCATGTAAAGGTCAGATTCTTGTATTATGATGTTTTTTTTATTTGCGTCTATACAAATGAAACTTAATGTCAGAACTCTGGTCATAACTCTCACCAAGGTCCTGTGGACTCTTTACCTGCCAAGTCTGAAAATATGGTATTTTAAATGGGAATGTTTAGTAATCCTTGTGTAATGTTGCTGTATCTATCGTGCCATAGCACTGTGCGTTTTCGAGAAAATGCTCTTGTGTCATAGATTCCCATTAATGTGCTGGTGTTGGACAAAGTACAACATTGTTTATACTTTTATGGCCACTATCTATATAATAGAATAATATAGTAGAATAATACATGCATTGAAAATATAACTCGACTCACTGGAGTGAAATGATTACCACCGTATCTATTTTATGACATCATTTATTTCATAAAGCATATGTGTGCATATCCAAATGTTTTATACAAGGATCAGAAAAATTTAACATATGAAGTGTGCTGTAAGTGCATTAATTCTAATTTATAAAAGTAATACCTTGACAAAGTAAGACACCAAAAAAAAATCAGAACATATTTTCGTGCTAGTTACCAAGCTAGGATTTCTTTTGAACTAATCTTTTTTTTTTTTTTTTGACTTCTTCAAATTCTCATTCACAGCTAGCCTCTTTGTTTGGTAATGCTGAATGTGTTCTTCTTGCTGTTTGATAGGATCTCCAAGGAGAAATTGAAGCTCACACGGACATCTATCACAATCTTGACGAAAATGGCCAAAAAATCCTGAGATCTTTGGAAGGTTCAGACGAAGCACCCCTGTTACAAAGACGTCTGGATAACATGAATTTCAAGTGGAGTGAACTTCGGAAAAAGTCTCTCAATATTCGGTAGGCAATGATCTTGGGAGGTGGGAGAAGCAAGGATCCAGATGTGAATAAAGATGGCAAAATTTTCATTTGCCTAGCACAGGCAGCTAATATCTCATATGTAAATCCTTTCAAAATGATTCGTTTTATTTTGAATAAATGAATCATTCATTTGCTTGGAATGGAGACAATACTTGCAGGTTCAGATTTAGATTGAAATGGGACTGTTTTATAGGCACACGAGTGATATGTATTAAGATATTAGAGTAAATTTTAAAAGGTAGCAATGAGATCCTGATTTCAGAGTTCTCTCTTGGTGTCTCTCACGGTGTCATACAAAAAAAAAAAAACCACTATAATTAGTGAATATTTGTTATGGCATTCTCTCTTTGGCATCTCTCTAAATATATAACCAAAGGAAATTTTTTAAAGAACAGATCACATTATAATCAACAATTTAAAGACTCACTCTCCAAGAGTTCATGCAGCTAAGGAGATTGTAGCTGCTTACTATCAGTTCATCTCTCTTAGCCTTTGTTGAAGCACTTTCTCTGGAGGGCCACTGAACTTTTCGACTTTGCACTTAACTTTCTCCTTTGCCTAACCGGCTTATTTTGAGAAGTGAATGGATGCACTTTGCATTGTTGCTAAAGCTAAAGGGAAGCTCTCAGGATCCATGTATGGCTGATACAGGTATATAGTGGGACAAGGAACAGAGCTGGTCTCTGAAGCGTCCAGTGTTACCTAAGAAGCTGCAAAATGCAGGAAAGAGAAGCAATCTCCCTGCTTTCTGAGTAATTGCTTTCCTTAATCCACTAGTTTTTGAATATTTTTGTGCTTTCATCAGTGCCTATGAAAGAAGTGGCCATGAAGAGAGGTAGAAAGGGACAAATGAACTCAACAGTTAGAAAGAAGGTATTCAATAGTGCGAGTAATTACGACCCTGAGTCAGTCTGATTATTAAAAAGAAAAGAAAAGAAAAACCTTTCCCTCCTTCTTCATAGTTCTCCTAAATTGTCTGCAATTTCAATATACAACTCTCAAAAGGATGATGAATACCTGAAATTTTATTAACTTGAAAACACTTTTGTAAAACCACTACCCACTATGAAGCAATAATAATGCTAGGAGGTAACTCAGGGTGTGTGTATGTTCCATTCGCTGCTATAAGCATTTCATACTGTTTGACTCATGTAGATTTCATTCCTATACAATCTTAGCTTTTGAAGAAAATGAGGGACAGAGAGGATAAACAGGTTTCCAAAAGTGACCCAGTTAGCAAATGGCATGGCTAAGACCTATTCACAGTGAATCAAACTTCATCACTGAAGTGTTTAGTCATCAGAGTATTCTGTAGGGTTGAATAAAAAAGGAAACTTTCACAAATAAAATCATCATAATTGAAAATTTTAGATTGGGAAACAGATTTCAAAGAACAGAAAGGCTTTATTTTTTGCCAAGCTTTTTCTCAGCACCTGAGCCTTTGAGAATCTCATCTTTATCTCAGTGTTCTGCACATGATTTCTTAAATCTATGTGTTCATGATGAGTGGGCGGCAACAATGGGATATTGCATTTTGATTATAAAGAGGCTCTATTAGTTTTCTACATTTTAATGTCCAAGAGCAGTCTAAGTGTATAATGACCAAGGCCACATTTGTAACATCTGTCTTTAAAAATAAAAAACATGAACTGAAAAATGTTTGATGGATAAGGAAAAGAGCATGATTCCCCTATTGCAGGAAAGAAAAAGAAACAGGGCTATGACTGTTGCAGAAGCCTTTTAATGCCTTTTCTCTCCTGTATGTGAATTTGATGAAATAAAAGAATTAAAAGTGTCAAACAGGATATTGTCAAAATATGGCCCCTTCATTTTCAGAAATTTCCCATATGCCAACCAGTGTAATTTAATTCTTACTGTGATTAATCAAGCAGAAAACAGTTACCTTACAGAAGATGATGTGGATTCTGCAATTTGAATATTCTGATTAATGGTTTGAGTTTGTAAATAAGTCTCTAATAATCTCGAATGTGTTATAAGTTCTCAATTATGAGAAGCAAGGAATCCTTCATATCTGCATACTTTAGCTTATCTTGATACCCTACCAAAGTAAGGGTATCAGTCATTCCTAGCAGTGACACAGCAGAGGTAATAATTGTGAAATAAGACAAGGGAATATTAGGATGGTTGTCCATTGGGGTATTTTTCATATTGAATGTCACTACAATTTTTTAAATGTTTCAAAATCCTGAGAAAACAACCCTGTCTCCATAGATTATACCTCATTATATACTCGAAAATGTACTGCAATCATTGTTTTGTGAGACCTTCAGAAACTACTCATGTAGTTCAGAAAATAAGCACCAGTTGTACAGAAATATTCTACCTAGGACACAGACTATCACATTGCTCCATAGAACAAATATTTTGATCATATATACATATTTTACTCATCAGTTTCTCTTTTTATTTTGTTTCTCTTATATCCCACTCCCATCCTGGATCTTTCTCAGCAAGCAACATTCTAGTCCCTCTCCAACAAGGAGTTCTGAGCAACTAGATTCTTCTTTCTAACCCGGTTTTGACTTCTAGCTGTTTTCTGTCTCTTGCGAGGGCTGCAGTATGGACACATGCTGTTTGGTTCTCGTGTTTGTAACACAATCTCCCTTATTCTTTGAATTTTGACTTGATTCTATGTGTATTTTCCATTCTGGTGGTTTTTCACCAGTTCTTTACACAACAACTTGAATTTACACTTGAAGGAGTAGGTATATGGCTCAGTGGTAGAGCACTTGTCTAATATGAATAAGATCTTTGGCTCAACCCACAACACAGACAAACACACACAGACACACACAGACAGACAGACAGACAGACAGACAGACACACACACACACACACACACACACACGCATGCACACACATTCCTTTGGGTGTTCATGAGTTCTTTTCGTGTTTGTTAGCTTCAGCTAAATTAAATAAAAGTGTGTAAAGTCAAAATAAGTCTAAAAGAATAGTCTTTTTACACCACAGTTGTTCTCTCTTCTGACTCTTTTACCACCTAACATGTAATCTGGAGCAAATTGCTTAGTGCTTTAATGCTATGCAATTCTATAAATTCTGAGATAATGCTCTTTCAACTCAGACAAATCACTATGTGGTGTGTGTGAACACACTCACATGTGTGTATGCATCTGTGCCTGTGCATATTGCTCATGTGTGTAAGAGGCTATAGGTCAATGTCAGTGTCTTCCTCAGTCTCATTAAACCGTAAGTGCATCAATTTGGTTAGAATGTTAGGCCATAACCCATCTGTCTCTACTTCCCAAGGCCATGGATTACAGATACATGCCACTAATGGCTAATGTGGACACTAGGGATCCAAACAAGGGTTCCCATGCTTGTTCAGTAAGAAGTTTAACATTTTATTCCTCTCCCAGCTCTTTGATTTTTTTATATTAGCAAGGCACCAATTTATCTTTAAAATATACTATTAAGAATAAATAGAATCCCTTTGAGAAAAAGTGATTGAAATTATAGAGTACAAACTTCCTGTTCCAATCACATGTTGTCTACAAGACAGAGTAGTAAGTAAACGGTCAGTGTTAACTCAGTTCCATAGAGCAACGTAAAAGATGGAAATCAAGTAATATATTTACTTACATATAGAAATATGTGTATAAGTATATATACACAGAGTAAGAATTGAAACTGATCAATAGAAAGAGGATGATTAATGAAGGCAAGTATTTCTCATGCTAAAATAGCCCATATCCACAACCCTTCACTTTGACTTTAAAACTACTACAAATCTCAGAAGCGGTCAAGTGAATTTTTCACAAAAGCAATATTTATGAACATTTGTTTAGTCCGTATTCATATTTTCCCACATTATTGGATGTATGTTTCACTATGAGGGTTACTTAATATGTTATTTATATGACTTCAGCAAATTATTTTTTATGCTTGGTGCAGAAAAACCTGTGAAAACTATATGAATTTCATGTTTGCTAAATTTTGCAGTTATGAGACAGGAACACTAACAAATTCTTCAGCAACAAGGAATCTCTTAGGGAATACTTGGCAGTATTCCCTAAGTACTCAGTTGGAACTGAGGGTTTTATTTTTCTATAGTGGAGAACAAAGAAAGAGCAAAGGGAAGAAGAGCCATCTACTTTTGAGGGGGAAGAAAAGCAACTTGGTCATTGAGCATCTCTGACCTTTCTCGTGCTCTTGGAACGTTAATTATGTTGGAAGTTGGAGTTCAAGGCCCAGCTAGGGGAAAAAAAGGTTTACTTCTCCTTGAGTTTAATTCTCTGTCTTTATTTAAAGCCCCACAGCTCCCACTTTATTTCTGTAGTTCTTTATTATTTCTGCATCTGTACCATTTCTTTCTGTCGACTTAAGTGCTATTGTATTACACAGGGGCACACGGGATGTACAGGGATATATCACTAGCTTTATAAAGGAAGTCAAAGTGAAAAATGAATTCAATAGAGCACAATTCCTTTAAGAACGTGTACTTTTTCAGAGTAAAGTTTTATTAAGGATTTCAAACGAGGTATCAACCAAATCACATTGGAAATATCTGAACCTAGGGAAATAGCAACCACTTTATCATCGGTATAATCCTTAGACTCCTGTCTCAGAAGAATTCTGTAAATATCAAGCAGCCCATCCCTGTACACGTAAAAGTTCTGTACTTTACTCAAACCTTACCATGTGTGGTATTTTTTTCAAAGATCAGCACTTATCTTTTTAGAGGCAAGTAGCCCCCCAAGCTCTTCTCTTCAATAATAAAGATGAATACGGAATGGTTGCTAAGTGTGCCTCCCCAACCATCCTTTTGGTTTGCGTTCAGTGGATAGGGATAAATAAAGTTCATTTGACAATTAAGAAGTTATTTTATCCTAGAATGTATAATATTTAGTTAAAACCAGAATGCTAAAGGTTTTTCTTATCCAAGAGTAACCTGTAATTCTCAATTCCCAAATGTAAATATGGCCATATAGCAGATCTGGTTCAGCAGTTGTCTCTAGACATCTAGTCCTGTTTTTCCCTCAATTACAAAACAGAGTGTTTGATTAGGGTGAGTTGAACTCATCTTAATCCTAACATCTTTGCAAAAAATAAAAAACTTTTTAAATATACAAAGGAAGTAGCACCTACAAAATCTTTTTTTCTAGAAGATAGCTTTCCAAACACAATAGGCTAATTGTTGAGAAGTATTTGATATGTAGTCATTAAAGCACAACCAGCAGCTTCTTCCAACGATAAACTACAAATGTGCTAGAGCAACTTCAAAAGCTCAACATGCTAAAGGGAAATTTTAACCAACCCAGTCCAGTTTCCTTATACTTAGATTACCTTGCATTCATGTCAAGTAGATGCAATCCTTTCCCTAGAAAGACATATATATATATATATATATATATATATATATATATATATATATATATATGAACTTAAACTTCTTGGTATTGTTAGGGCTCAGCTGAAGAGCTGTGAAATCACTTCTTAAAATTACTGAGATTTTGGAAGTAAGGACTGGAGATCTGGATTTCAGGCAAGTGGTCCCAAACTCTTGTGTACACTGAAATTTGAGAGCTGCAGCTTAGAATTATTTTAAATTGGATATGATTTTCTGACTAATTCTGCTTTGTCTCCATGTTCAATCTTCTGGAGGGAAAATAACAGTCATTCTTAACTCTTATTCTTATTAACTATTATTATTACTACCTTTTAGATGCAGAGTTAAGATGAACCAGGTGTAGTGCTGCACTCCGTTCTTCCCAGCACTCAGAAAGCAGAGGCAGTCAGATCTCCATGAGTTCGCAATTGGCCTGATTTATTTAGAGATCTAGACGAGAAGACTGACAACTAAGACACTGTTTTGTTTTGTTTTGTTTTTTGTTTGTTTTGTTTTGTTTTTGTTTGTTTTGTTTTGTTTTGGGTTTTTTTGGGTTTTTTGGGGGGATTGTTTTTTTTTTTTAATATCAGACGTTTTAAATTTTTAACAAATTCCATACAATAGGACATGTCCTGTCCCCTAGCTACTGGATTCGCTCTTGGAATGCTCTACCATATTTGTTTGATTTAATTCAAAATAAATGGAAGACAAGCATTGGGCATCTTTATCCCGTGACCGTACTCATTAGACTCTTTAAATAGTTAAAATCTTGAATTGGGAATTCTCACTTAGGCTTACCAGAGGAAAATGATTACTCCAAAAGGAGGAAGAAACAGAAAATTTTTAAAAGTGGCCTCTATACCATATATAATCTGCATGTATACAGTGTATTCATAGCATGGTACAACCTTGTTAATTTACTACATAATAATATTATTAAAGGGTTGAACTGTTTCTCTCACTTGTAGTAAAAATCTACATTTTTCACATAGTTGCGTCATGTATTATAGAATTAACATTCTTACAGATTAGAAGAGTATAAAGATGAAGGGAAATACTGCAAATCTACCCCTGAAAGAAAACCTGGCTGTCATTCCAGAAATTTCCATGCATATTTAAGCATGTGCTTACAAGTGTATACTCCCCTACTCACAAACCTTTTACAAAATAAAATGATTGTACTTCTTTTTTTTGTAACACACTTTATCTTTTTCCATATGCATAAAAATTTGCCTAGAACACCATACTGAATATTGCATGGGATTTCATTGTATGACATTATAATATTGGATGTAATAAAGTCCTTATCACTGAATATTTGTGGGGTTTTAGTTTATTATAATCATAAGCAATGCTGCAAATTAATATTGTCTGCCTATAACTTTATAGGCTTTTTCAGTTGCTTTCTTCATATTTCTTGAATTGAATATTTATTTGCACCGTTTAAAGACATTTATGTCTTCATTAGAGTATATTTCAGAGAATTTGAGACAATTTAATTTCAGTAGTAAATATATAATCTAGTAATTCTAAGTCCAGAAGGAGAGTTATATTGGAAATGTCAGTCTAAGTCCCTGAATAAGCAAGGGAAACAGTCTTTTACATGACTGCTTTACATTGTATTTCTTGACAGCCCTGAAGACTTTAGTATATTTATGTTAGAGAAAGCATCAATTTTTATGAATTAATTAGTGCTTGTTGATAAAATGTAAGTGATGCATAGTGGTTGCAGATTGACCTGAGGATAAAGCACTGTAATTCCACCCCCCCCCTTGTTTTCTGGATGATGATTTATTTTATTAATTTACTTTCTCCTCCTCAAATGAAATGTGGGTTTTACAGCACAGAACATTCATTTGTATATTCCTATGTGGCTTCTGAGGATTAACATGTCCCAAATACAGCTGATGGGGAGAGCACTCAATCTCCTGCTTAAATTATTCATGTTTGAGGGAAGCTTTCTGACAAGTATCTGATTTTTCTCTTCCAGTGAGTTGTTGTCTCTATACTTTTTACACAAAGGAAACAATGCAAAAATAAATGTTGGAACTTAAAAAACAAATCCCAGGTGCAAAGGAAGAAAGAGGGGCAGGGGGACAAGAGAAGCGGATGGGAAGCAGAGCAAAAGGAACAGATACCAGATGGAAGGAGTCACAAGAAAAGGCTGCCTGGGTGAAAGAAATGGAAAAGTCGAAATGTAGGGAGAGACCTTTCCATTTCATAAAGCAGAAAGAATTCCAGTATGACTCATATAAAAACTAAAGGGTTTTATTAGTCACTGGTTCTAAGATTTTTTCAACCAGAAACACCAAAAATCATTGACAAAAACAGGATGGTAAAGCATTTGATTCCGGTGTGGAGACCATGCCAAAGATCTCAGAATTCTGCACAAGGAAAGAAACATATGCCTGAATGTGGCCTTACCTCCAAATTGTCAATAGAATAACCCCACCCCATTTCATGACTCCTCAAATCAGGTAGTTAAATTGTTTAGTTGATGGCTGTGGGATGTATAGCTGTATATTCTGGCAATATCCAAACAATGCAAGGGAAGACTCATTAATTACACTTCTAGATATTCTGACCGTTTGCTTCTGTTGTTAACTTTCAGGTCCCATTTGGAAGTCAGTTCTGACCAGTGGAAGCGTTTGCATCTTTCTCTTCAGGAACTTCTTGTGTGGCTACAGCTGAAAGATGATGAGTTGAGCCGGCAGGCACCTATTGGTGGCGATTTTCCAGCAGTTCAGAAGCAGAATGATGTACACAGGGTAAGATGTTTTAGAGACTAATGACTTGTGCATAGCAAGCATTAAATGGCTATTTTAAAATTGTTTTCGATCAAAAATTAAATGGAGTGAACTATTTTTACTCCTTTTATCCAACAGTTAATTATAAATAATCCACACCCATTATATTTTAAATGTCAAAAAAAAATCTGCATTCGTAATACCCTTTTGTCTATTTTTAAACCCTTCTTATCATGGAAAATATTGAATATTTATAAAAGTAGACAGACTATTATAAAAAACATCCTTGTGCTTTCCAAGATATCAACAATCCTCAATTCATGGACAGTCCTATTTCTTCTATGCCTCTATTCATTCCCTTGTCATTTTGAAGCAAATTTCAGTTATATTCCATTTATTCTTAAATATTTTAGGAAGTATCTCAAAAACAGAAGTGTTTGCTCTTTGGAAATAAATATAGTAGTATTATAATACTGTAAAATAGCAGTAATTTAGTCATATCAAATATTCATATTCATTTTTCTCACATATAACATTTTTTAAGTTTTTGGTTGTATTTTAATAATCAAAGTGGGATCTATGCATTGCATTTTGTTAACTTTTTAATATTATAATTAAATCATTGCTCCCTTCCCTTTTCCCCTCCAAACCTTTTCATATACCCCTTCTTTCTCTCTCAATCTCATGGCCTATTTTTCATTACTTATTCCTACGTATTATATGTTCAGAGATGACCATAGGTATTGAATAATCAATTGGTATGTTCCTTTCTGGAGAAGACTATTTCCTGTAGTTTTTGTGTCAGGTTGAAGCCTTGAGGGATTTCTCCTGTCCCTTTTGGTGTGTTTATTGTTGTCCTTACTCAGCACATGTTTAGGCACTCATATTAATGACACTTAATGGATGAAGCTTCTAACATTGCTAGTTGATATCGTATCACTACAAACTCCCTGATTCTCTGGATCTTATAGTCTTTCTTCCCCATCTTCTGCAGTGTTTTACAAGCCTTAGGTGTCAGACTGTTTTGTAGATATATCCACAGGGAGGGTTCCGCATCTCTGCATTTAGATCAGTAGTTGATTTCAGTTATTGTCTCAGTCTGTTACTAAGAGTTCTCCTGGTAATAGGTAAGAACTACACTTGTCTCTGAGTATAAGGATAGATGTTTAGATTATTGTTAGGGATTATGCTGGTTTGGTAAAGTGGTGAATGTAGTTTCTCCTCCACAATCCATGACTTCACTAGCCCTGGGTACTTGTCTAGGTTTCCAGTACCAAGTATGGTTTACATTTCTTTATTTCATTTGGAGAACTCCAAACCATATATGCCACTATTATACCTTTAAGGTTACGGAGCAACGTTGGCCATTGTTGTGATTCATAGATGTCATAACTGAATAGGACTTGGTTGTTTTTCTGATTTGGAAGGTTGATGGTCTAGTCCTCAGGGCGGAGGCCTTCTGGAGAGTTCAAGTTTAGGGGGTCTCTGGACCCTCTTTGTGAAGTACATAGCTTTCCTCTTCAGAAACAGGGACTTGCCTTCTACTCCTGAGGATGAGCAACCAGGGGTAATAGCAATAGCTTGTAGGTTTGGGGAGTCTCTTGGATAACCCTGACCATGCTGGTTCATTTTATAACTTGACATAAGCTAGAGTCACTGTAGAATAAGGAGTCTTCCTCAGTTCAGAAAATGCCTCCAT
Source organism: Rattus norvegicus (assembly GCF_021556685.1). Lineage (NCBI taxonomy): Eukaryota > Metazoa > Chordata > Mammalia > Rodentia > Muridae > Rattus > Rattus norvegicus. The sequence goes on from NC_141554.1 coordinate 56,880,550, forward strand.
AAGATTAAGCTGTAGGCAAGCCTGTAGGTCATTTTCTTAATTAGTAATTAAGTCAGGAAGACCTGGCCCATTATGGGTAGGACCATCGGTGGGTTGGTGGCCCTGGGTTCTATGAGAAAGCTGGCTGAGTAAGGAATCGGTAGCAAGTCAGTAAGCAGCATCCCTCTGTGACCTCTGCATTACCTCCTGCCTCCATATTCCTGCTGTGCTTTAATTTCTGTCCAAACTTCCTTCCGTGACTATAATATGGAAATATAAACCAAATAAACTATTTTCTCCCTACTTGATTTGGTTAGGGTGTTTTATCAAAGCAATCCCGACTGAGGCATGGAATAAGAACTCAAAAGATGGGTTCTCATTTCTGTTATTGTCAGCTTTGATGGGTGTTCTGTCTTTGAGAAGGGGAGTTATCAACTCCAATCTCTTATTAGCTTCCTCTCCCTCACCGTTTACACCATTTATATAAGATTAAAAACATAAATGTCTCTCTAATATTGAGGATGAGTCATTTCTTCCCTAGTATCCTTCACCATCAACCAATTGTTTGTTTTGTTTGTTGCTGTCCTTCCTTCCTTCCTTCCTTCCTTCCTTCCTTCCTTCCTTCCTTCCTTCCTTTCTTTCTTTCTTTCTTCCTTTCTTTCTTTCTTCCTTTCTTTCTTTCTTTCTTTCTTTCTTTCTTCCTTTCTTTCATCTCTGTCTTCTCAAGAAGGTTCTGAATGGGAGAGGCAGAGATTTCATTTTCTTCATATTTCAAAACCATATACCTTAGTGGTGGAGTATACAATGCAAAATAGATACTGATTTTTTTTCAAATAGGAATAAAAATTCCATGATCAGAAATGAACAGTGAGCCAAAATAAATTACAATCAAATGAATAAACCTTGATTAATGGTAACACTTTTGTATATTCAGTCTTTAAAAGAAATATCTTGCTGGAAACTCAGTCAGTGGTAGCATCTTAAAGAAAGGTCAAGCAACAGCTTATATTATTCCAGAGAAAAGGCCACAGGAGTGTACAAAAAGGAAAAGATATATGAAGGCACAGAGTTCTTTGAAAGATAATGCTAAGATACGCTTCTGTTTAAGTTAGTTCTTTTTATGTAATTCAAATTAGTAAATTTTGGTTGCAAGTTTAAATTTAATACTGATGCATTTTATGTATCTGATTTTGTGTAGTCATATATACATATATATAATTCATAGAGAAAAATGAACATTTTGTTGTTTTAAAAATGTTTTACACAATATATTTAGATTATATTCTCTCCTTTCCCTAAGCCCTCTCAGATTCTTTTCACCTCCCTCCCAACCCAAATTTATGTTTTTGCTCTATCTCAAAAAAGAATTAAGCAAAACCCCTGCAATAATCAATACAAACTACAAAAAAGATGAAAAAGATGAAAATACCAAAACAAAAACAAAAGGTAGACAAAAAGTGTGTGTGTATGTGTGTGTGTGCTTGTGTGTGTGTGTGTGTGTGTGTGTGTGTGTGTGTGTGTGTGTGCATGCACGTGCGTGTTAGTCATCTATTTCTAGGGCATGGGGTCTTCCATGGATTTTGTATGATATGCCCAATGTCACTCCCTTGGAGAAAACTGATTTCATTTTCCCAGTAGGTATCAATTGCAAATATATTCTTAGATAGCATGTGATGTTTTGCTTTGCCTTACTCTGGGAAAGTGCTGGGATTCTGTCTTGTTTGAACTTGTGCAGGCCTTGCATGTGCTACCACAGTAGGGGCAAGTTCCTGTGTGTACCAGTCCTGCTGTGTCTGGAAGATTCTGCTTCCTGTGAGTCATCCTCTTCCTCTGGCTCTTAAGATCTTCCCCCTGTTCTCCTGCCAGAGAAGCATAAGCATTTTAAATAGCATTGTTTGTGTGATACAGTAGAGGCTTCATTTTTGAAAAAAAAGATATAATTCTATTACAGCTGGGAGAATTCAGAAAACGAATCATTGGAAAAGTGTACACAGAGTATCTAAATACAGATTGTGACTGCTATTTTGTACAGCAGTAGAAAGATGGGGAAATTGGTCAACAGAACTGCCACGATCCCCTTTTCTAACATTTTGTTATAGCTACTGCTTTCCTGTCCCTGACTACTTGATCTGATAGCTTACTAATTGTTCAAGTGCTTGCACTTAAGTTCACAGTCTCCATCCAGAAAAATCATATATTTTGAGAAGGTGGAGGTGCTAGAGTTAAAGGTAACATGTGCTTGAGTAATTAATTCATCACTCAGATGCATGCTTATGGGCTTTGTCCCACTTGTAATGTTTTTGCAGATGATGTGAGTTCCTCTATTCTCCCAAGTATACCTTCTTTCAGCTGTTACTCAGATTCAAGCACCATACATCTGAATAACTCAGCATCCTTTGGTAAAGTGTGTTCAGTTGCTTTGACACACAGCCTTACTTGTGATTTTGCCTAATGTCCAACTGAGCTTCTCTTGGAATCTTTATGGTGGTAGAAATCACAAAGCATTACCCTGTCTCAAGGAATCTGTCACTCTTAGGTATTGATGAAAGCTCAATGTTATACCCAGTTTTACTCTGCAGTGGCTCTTTAAGAGGTATACTACAGAGAATTACTAAGCAGTGACATACTTGCTGCTTGGACCAAAAGAATAAAGGAAGAGTCTTTGAAGCAGAGTTTTCTGTCAGAACATCGGAACTCAGAAGGAGCAATTGGAAATGGAGTCAGTATAAAACTCCATCATAATGTACTCCACAGTATGTTTTGATTTGTACTTTTGTTTTTCTTCCTTGTTTCCAGGATCATATTTTTCTGGTTCTTTATTGGCTTAGTGATTCAATTGTTATTTATATGATTGCTGGGCTGGATCACTTGGCATCATAAATTTATTCTCCATGTACTTTCAGTGTCACTTTTAAAAATCATCTCTTTTACTATTCGTGGTAAACTATTAGTGCCCCTGATGACTGTTTTTGTTACGAACCTGTCTTAGTCAGGATTTCTATTGCTGTGATAAAACACCATGTACAAAAGCAACTTGAAGAGGAATAAGTTTTATTTCAGCTTACAGTTTAAAGTCCACTATCCAAGGAAGTCCAGTTAGGAACCTGGAAGGAGGAACTGATGTCATGGAGGCAATGGAAGAGTAAAGCTTACTGACTTGCTGCTCCTGGTTTGCTGATCACCCAGGACCACCAACCTAAAGGTTCCACAGTGATCTGGGCCTTCTCTCATCAGCCACCAATCAAAAAATGCATTATATGTATGCATAATGCTTGCAGAAGTCAGAAGGGATAACAGATCCTCTGATCAGGAGTTAGGGATGGTTATAAATACTATGTGGGTGCTAGGAACTGAACCCAGGTCTTCTGCAAAAGCAGCCATCTATTTAGCCAAAGAGGACAACAACAGCACTGGCCTTACAAATCAAAAACTACAGTATCTCCATGACACAGGGCAACAACAAGATTTCTGAAATACCAGTGAGGTTCTAGTATTGATAGAGTACCAGAAGCCAGAGGCCTGGAAACAGAGGCCTCAATGCAATGAACATTTCCAAGTAAAGAAGTTTGGACAAAAGGGTATACTGTGGGATACATTTTAACACACTACAGCCTCTACAGTGAGATTTTTTTCTCTGTTTAGGGTAGCTTGCAAAGGTGGAGGGCAAATATCACCAAAGGGTGAGATAAGCACATGATGTAAACCTCATAAAGAACCAATACGCAGTTTTAAAGAAAGAAAATGCATTACAAGCTTGCCTACAGGCCAGTCTTGTGGAAGTATATTTTTTTCACCTGAGCTTCCCTCTTCCAAAGTGGCTCATGTTTTTATACCGTTGATATAAAACTAGCCAGTAAAGAACTCAGACATGCCCCATTAAAATACCAAAAGTTGAAACTGTGATGAAATATGTAATTCTAGTATTATTTTGTCTAAAGATGCTTAAAATTGGTGACTTTATACTTTTATTATCTTTGGATTTGCAATTTCATAATGTAGTCATTCTCAGTTGCTATGATAAAGAGGTCTATGACTTTATGGTAGGTACAATGACAAGGTATTCCACACAAGTTGTTCGAAACTGATGCTTCACTTCTCAAGTCGTTTTCTTACCCACGAGAGTTGATCTGTGTTCCCCAAACCAGCTGGGCAGCATAACATCTCTAAGTTTATGGCTCTGAAGCCTAATTAATAAAATGATGCTCCACGTGTGGTAAAGTGTTATCAATAATTAAAACTCAAATGTGCCTTAGCAAATACAAACTGACCAATTTTATATCTTTGCAATATATTATCCAGGCTTTTACAGTTACTGATTATGTGCCTCACTAGACTGACCCGTTTTCAATTAGTGTGTATTATTCTGGCCCAGATATATTTAAAAAAAAACTGACCTCCTTTGTTTTACTTGAGCAGCCACTAAAGTGATATTTATTACTTGTCTACTTCTGTGATTAACCTAGAGAGAGTCTTAAAGGAAATCATAATGGGGAACATCCAAAGAGAGCTGTAATAAACCAAGAGCTTATTTAAGTCCTCTTTGTATCACAGATCCAAATGGAGATTAGATCTTGATTATAAGAACACTGTAGGTAATGACTTTTTGTGTGAACTTTTACTAATGAAACTATTTGCTCTTAGGTTTTCATCTTTCAATTTAAAAATCTGTATAATCCCCTCCCTGGAGACCATTAAGGACACCTTCAAAGCTTCCTGAGATATTTCTGGTTACAATTTAGATGGAAGTAATCAATACATACATTATTAAAACAGTGGACAGAAAGCCATTATTGCCAGATGCTGTTGACAAATGAAAAGGCTTAAATAAAGTAGTTTACTTGTTCGTCAGGTCATATATTATACATGTTCAATTTATTAAGATGCCACCATAAAGTGAGGTCAAGGATTAGAAATTCAATAAAATATCCCCAAATCACACAGTATATTTTATATTTATTTAGGTTAATTCTAATATCAATGCTGGTCTACTTAGTTCAGCTTCATTTTCATTTATCTGTTAGCTTGATGAGTTCTCTGTGGTCTCTTTCCACAGAAATAGAAAATGTCTTTTGGAATGGTAAGACCTGACTTACTCCTGTGTTATTAAAGGCCTCTGCCTTACCTCTGAAAAACCACAAAAGATTGGAAGACAATGATTTATTCCAGCATTTAATAATCTGGCCTCTTGGAGTTCTAAGTATTTTCACTCTCCTGCAAAGTTCATTGCTTTTAAGTCTGTTCTATTATAATGTTTTAGTAGCTATGCTGAAAGAGTTAGATATCTTTTTATCTATTTTTATTACTAATAGAGGAAGCTTTGTATAAGGGTGATATTCTATGCAGTCATATATGAAGGTGCTGAATAGAAGAAAACTCACATTTATTTTTAGAATTGCATTTCTAGGCATTTGAGGAAATCTTCACAGTAGCTCTATCATCAAAATGTAACAATGCAGTCATCTAGGAATTGTTACTTTTCTTTAATGACTGTAAGAATATGGAATATGAACAATATACAAATTGATTTTACCACCCAAGTTTTTTTTCCTACTTTGTCAAATTATTTTGATATCTTGGCAAATTCTCTTAAGTATAATATTTGTATAGCATGTTATCTTTACTGAGCACTTTTACATAGATCATTTCATTAAAATGAACCTCCAAACTTTTCCTGTGTTAATTTACTCCCCCAAAGATGTTGTAGAAAATAATTATATCATCATAACTCTCAGTATAAAAACTCAATGATTATTTGAGAAACTTCCCATTGAGTGTCTTCTATATTCCAGGGGTCAGGGATGCAAAAGTCAATGATGAGTCCCTAGCCATGTACATACCCAATTTTAGTGAGAAATAAATACATAAAGCAAATAAATTAATGTATAAATAATTTCAGTTATTAATAAATGCTGCAAAGTACAAGTCAAGTTGAAGTAGAGAGATACAAAGAAATAATATTTTATTAAAGATCTGAATTAGTAAGCAAAGATTGGAGAGAGGGGAGAATATTCTGAACAAAGCAAGTATCTGTTTCAGAAGTCCGCATGGAAAAACAGATTTGGAGGATTCGGGGTGAGATGGACAGTACTACGGGAAATAGGTGCATGAAGCTGTGCTGGTTATAGACTGAAACAAGAGGCAGCTGATCAGGATTTGGAGGATTTTATTCTACATATAGTGAGACATCACTCACTGGAGGGATCTCTAGTGGTATGATAGGACCCTATTTGACTGGTTTGAGGTTATTTAGCTACTTTTTTGATACCTAACAGGAGAAGAGATAATAAAGTCATCTAGAGAAGACATAATGATAGTTTGAACTAGAAGAGAAATAATAAATCTGGAAAAAGTTATTCTATTTAAGATATATTGTATGTGGTTGACCTGATAAAAATATATGTTAAATGGCATATGGAATGTGAAAAGATCCAGGACCCTATGCCTTGAACAAATAGCAGACAGATAGTAGCACTTATGTAGGTGACAGTAGAGAGAAAATAAGCTTGTTTGAAGGTGTATGGTTGAAGCAAATCCGGGGTTAGATTTCTTGCTTGTGTTACAAGACAGGACAAATGGTATAATTCAAAACATATCCTCTTCTTATACTTGGTAATCACAAATTTGATTGAATCATTAAGAATAGATGTAGACTAATCTTTAATGTGTTTTTTTCTTATATTGGATATTTTTTGTTTACATTTCAATTTTTTCCCTTTCCCTGTTTCCCAGACATAAGCCCCCATCCCATCCCCATCCCGTTCTTCTATAAGGGTATTCTCTCCTCCCCATTCTCTATCCCCCAACATCCCCCTACACTGGGGGGTCCAGCCTTGGCAAGAGATTCTCCTTCGATTGGTGCCCAACAAGGCCATCTTCTGCTACATATGCAGTTGGAGCTATGGGTCAGTCCATGTATACTCTTTGAGTAGTGCTTTAGTTCCTGGGAGCTCTGGTTGGTTGGCATTGTTGTTCATATTGGGTTGCCAGCCCCTTTAGCTCTTTAAATCCTTTCTCTAATTCCTCCAACAGGAGTCTTGTTCTCAATTCAATGGTTTGCTGCTAACATTCGCCTCTGTATTTGACATGCTCTGGCAGTGTCTCTCAAGAGACATCTATATCCAGTTTCTGTCAGCATGCACTTCTTAGCTTCATCAATCTTATCTAGTTTTGGTGGCCATATACATAAGGACTGTATACCCATGTGGGGCAGGCTCTGAATGGCCGCTCCTTCAGTCTCTGCTCCAAACTTTGCCTCTATATCCCCTCCTATGAATATTTTTGTTCCCCCTTTTAAGATGGAGTGAAGCATCTGCACTTTGGTCATCCTTCTTGAGTTTCATGTGTTCTATGGATTTTATTTGGGTAATTCAGGCTTTGGGGCTAATATCTACTTATCAGTGAGTGCTTTTCTAATAATCAATTTATTTACTATCAGTACCAAAACTCAGAGTTTAGGCTCAGTGACTTAAAACAAAAATCTATAAATGGCTATAGGAATATAGGAAGAGATTAGATTTTCCCCAGTGATTTCTCAAGGTCAACTCAAGATTTAACAATATTGTTGTCAGTGGGAAATAACTTCCCCAGTGGTTTTTGGAAACAGCCCAGTCTATGGATTGAAGTCAAACAGCTGTTCAAGATGCTGTGTGGGCACTAATCCATTCCTCAGTAGTATCAAAGACCTGTGAGGGGTCACACCTTTATTCTATTGCATATTCTTGATTTCAAAAAAACAAAACTTTTGTTTTAAAAGGTTTCCATGAATATAGATATGAACAAGATGTTTCTGAGGAAAAGAAAACATTTCCAAATAAAAAGCCAGAAATGTTTTTAAAGCAACATTTTTAGAAAATCATTTCTGTCTTGAAACATAACTGTTTATGTTCAGTTTTGATTCAATTTATTTAGATGGCTTTCTAAATGAATTCAATTGTTCATGTTATTTCCTGTCTTAAGCAATAGCTAGGTTTATCAGACCCTTTGAATCTTTAGTTTCAATTTTATTCAATCGTGAAATAAAACTAAGATGCAGCTTTTCCCACTTTATTTAAAGATGGCTGCATAGCCATACTCATAGAATCACAAAGCTGAACACAGTTAGCAGATGTTAGGGGTTGTTACTCACAAGGTAAAATTTAAGTTATGAAAGGTGAGTAAATTAACAATTTTAGTGCCTGCCCTTCAATTTTTGTTAAAGGGTAGATCTAATGTTAAGCATTCTAGTCATAGTTTTAGAATGCTGACCTTTTTTAGCCCACAAGCCTGTTTTCATAACTTCTTTAAGGTTAGTTGGCTCAAACATTAAGAGAAAGTTCAGTCTTCCTGATTTCTGTTCCTTTTTCTGTCTTATTTTATGAACATGTATAAAATATGTTTAGATCCTTGACACTATCCGGCCATGTGCCACATTTCTGCACTCTTTCTGTTTTCCAAGATCTTGATTTTGAATTCTTTGAGAATTGTTTAACCATAAGTAACCATTTGGTAAAATATTTTATATGTGTTCAGGACTCAATATATTAGCCTTTTCAAAGGGCAAGATCATGAAGACAACAGAATATGTTCAGCAACTCTTAAACACAAAAATAATTCATAAGGCATGCCAAGAAGTTAGAAAATAATACTGTGGAAACTAAAGGATAATATAGGATGACAGCACTATTAAATGCTGGTCAAATTACAGATGGGATTATCTTAATATCCATGCTTATATATGCTACATAATCACTTATATTAATTATTTTTCTGTTGCTGTGATAAAATATTCTATACTGGCAAGGCAATTTATGGAAGAAAGAATTTGTTTTGAACTAAAAATTCCAGGTTAAAGTCCATAATGGCAGAGCGGAAGTAGAAGTCAGCAGTTGTCTGAAGCAACTGATGAGAGCTCACATCTTGAACTATAAACAAGAAGGAGAGACCTAACTCTAAATGGTGTGTTTTAAAACCTCAAAAACTGTTACCACCACTAACATCATGGTATACTCCTCCAGCAAGGCCACACCCTCTAACCCTCCCCAAGTAGCCACCAACCTATGATCAAGTATTCAAACTCCTAGAGATCATGGGAGGTGTCTCATTCAAATATCACATCATTTGTTGAATGAGTGAAACCACCATCAAATCATTCTAAATGTTAATCGTCTGCCTGATATTCACTTATTTACCTAATGATATAAACTGGATAAAAACATCTCCAAACTATGGTTCACAAAATAAGACCTTGGAATGTTTGAAGATAAACATCTCCTTTTAATAAACTACTATGTTGGTTAGCCATGGAAGCACATACCTCTACGTACAGCATTCAAATGTCACAAGAAGGAGAACTAACACTGTTTATGCCAGACCAAAGACACCTTAAAATGAGAAGAATTAAGAATTGAAGGAAGGGAGGGAGGAAGGTAGGAAAGGAAGGAAGGAGGAAGAAAGGAAGGAAAGAAAAGGAGATGGAAGAAAGTAATGAAGGGAGGAAATTCAATAAAGCAGAGTTTATTAGGGCCACTGAAAATTATAGCCAATACCTCAAAAATTTTCAGAGATCTTTGGATCTTAAGCATATGAGCAAGCTCAGAATGAGATCTGATTTCTCCAAATTCAAAGCATTATTTTTAATTCTCCAATGATTCATTATGAATCATTATTATTCATATTATATGAGGCTTTTGCCTGCAGGCCTGTTAAATTTCCATCTAAATAAAGCACACACACACACACACACACACACACACACACACACATGCGCGCACGCGCGCTAAAAACTGCATTCCCTAATTTTATAATTTGATAGTCTCTTTTCAGTCTAGCAGTATTTATTGATGATATAATATGTGCCAAATCGTAGCTATAATTTGATCAGTCTGTATCATGTTAAATATAAGAGATTGAGAACAGGAAAAGGTAGTTTGTCAACTTGACAGCTCACAAGTAAAGATGAGATGTCTCTGGTAGATTTAATGACTTTTACTAGAAAGCTGTGGCCAGTTCTGTCCCCTAGCCAAGACTAGAACTCAGGACTCATGAGCAACTGCTACTTCAAAATATAGTGCACTATAAGGCGGTTCTTACAAGTTGTGCTGCTGAGTGGGGAGATGATGTACAGTCAATTCATCTGACTACATTCTGAATAACACTAATAAGACACTGACACTTCAATAAAAACGTAGATAAAATTTGGCTCCAGGGAAATTGCAAAACAACTGAAACACATGCATGAATTAGTAAAAATGTTGTATTAATTCATTAAAATTTTCATATAATCATGTCTACCCTCTATTCAATTCCTTCAACTGTCTTCCTTTTTATTCCTTCTGTTTATTTAATTTATTTTTTGCACTCTGGATTTTATTCCCCTCCCAGTCCACACTCCAACTGTTCCAAATCCCATACCTCCTCTACTACCCCTGTCTCCACCCCAACCCCACCCCTCCAGAACTATAAACTCCCAGGAGCCTCCCATCTCTTGAGAGTTAGGTACATCTTCTCTGACTGAACCCAGACCCAGCAGTCCTCTGCAGTATATGTGTTGGGGACCTCATATCAGCTGTTGTATGCTGTCTGGTTGGTGGTCCACTGTCTGAGAAATCTCAGGGATCCCGGTTAATTTTGACTGCTGGTCCTCCTACAGGAAAACCCTCCTCCTCAGCTTCTTCCAGGATTTCCAAAATTCAACCACAGGGATCAGCAGCTTCTGTCCATTAGTTGGGTGCCCATATCTGCATCTGACTCTTTCAGCTGCTTGTTGGGTCTTTTGGAGGATAGTCATGGTAGGTCCCTTTTTGTGAATGTCCCATAGCCTCAGTAAAGTATCAAGCCTTGGGGCCTCCCCTTGAGCTGGATCCCACTTTGGCCCTGTCCCTGGACCTTCTTTTCCTCAGGCTCCTCTCCATTTCCATCCCTGTGGTTCTTTCAGACAGGAACAATTATAAGTCAGTTTTGACTGCAGGATGGCAAACCCATCACTCACTTGATGCCCTGTCTTTCTGCTGGAGGTGGGCTCTACAAGTTCCCTTCCCCCATTATATGGCATTTCATCTAAGGTCCCTCCTATTGAGTCCTGAGAGTCTCTCACCTGACAAGTCTCTGGTACATTCTGGAGGGTCCCTCCAAACCCCTATCTTCCAAGATTGCCTGTTTCCATTCTTTCTGTTGGCCCTCAGAGCTTCAGTACTTTCCCCCCACCCAATATCAGATCATGTTCCCCTCTCCTCCCACTGCTATCCATTTTCCCTCCCAGGTCCCTCCCTCCTCCCATTCCTGATTGCTTTCTTCTCCCTTCCAAGTGGGACTGAGGCATCTTCTCTTGGGTCCTTCACCTTGTTGACCTTTTTGAGTTCTGTGGACTGTATCTTGGGTATTCTGTACATTTTTTAGCTAATACCCACTTATTAGTGAGTACATATAATTCATGTCCTTTTGGGTCCGAGTTACCTCACTCAGAATATTTTCTAGTTCCATCCATCTGCCTGTTTGCAGATGAGGATGTCCTCATTCTTAATAGCTGAGTAGTATTCCATTGTGCAAATGAACCACATTTTCTGTATCCATTCTTCTGTTGTGGAACATCTGGGTTCTTTCCAGCTTCTGGCTATCACAAACAAGGCTGCTATGAACATAGTGGAACACCTGCCTCTGAGGCATGGTGGGTCATCTCTAGGCTATAATCCCAAGAGTGATATAGCTGGGTCTTCTGGTAGATCTATTTCCAATTTTGTGAGGAACCTCCAGATTGATTTCCAGAGTGCTTGTACCATTTTGCAATCCCACTAGTAATGGAAGAGTGTTCCTCTTTCTCCACATCCTCACTCACATGTGTTGTCACCTGAGGTTTTGATCTCAGCCAATCTGATTGGTATAAGGTAGAATCTCAGGATCATTTTCATTTGCATTTCTCTGATCACTGAGGACTTTGAAAACTCCTTTAGGTGCTTCTCAGCCATTCAAGATTCCTCTATTGTGAATTCTTGGTTTAGTTCTATACTCCATTATTTGATTAGGTTGTTTGGTTTTTTGGTGGTTGGATTCTGGAGTTCTTCATATTTTTTTTGATATTAGCCTTTTATCAGATGTGGTGTTAGTGAAGCTTTTTTTCCTAATCTGTAGGTTGCTGATTTGTCTTATTGCCTCACAGAAGCTTTCCAGTTTCATGAGGTCCCGTTTATCAATTCTTGATCTTAGAGCCTGAGCTGTTGGAGTTCTATTTAGGAAATTTCTGCCTGTGCCAATGAGTTCAAGGCTCTTTCCCACTTTCTCTTTTATTAGATTCAGTATATCTAGTTTTATGTTGAGGTCCTTGATCCACTTGGACTTGAACTTCGTGCATGGTGAAAAATGTAGGTCTATTTTCATTTTTTTACATACAAACAGCCAGTTAGACCAGCACCATTTATTGAAGATTGTTTCTTTTTTTCCATTGTATATTTTTGTATTCTTTGTTAAAGATCAAGTGTGCATAAGTGTTTGGTTTTATTTCTGGGTCTTCAATTCTATTCCACAGATCAACCTTGTTTTCACTATTCTGGTTTTTTTGCCTTTCCAGATGAATTGATAATTGCTCTTTCCATGTCTAAAGAACTGTATTGGGATTTTGGTAGGCATTGCATTGAATCTAAAAATGGGCTATTTTTACTATGTTAATTCTGCCAATCCTTGAGCATGGGAGATCTCTCCATTTTCTGAGTCTTCTTTTTAATAATATATCAAATCCAATTACTGCTCCCTATGTATTTCTCAATGTAGGACTATCCAGTAGAGCATTATTAACCTAGAACTATACCCTTAACAAAACTTGACTCTCCCTCCTCCAGAAGCCATCCATTGTCCATGGCTCCTATTGGTGGGGGTTCATACATTCTTTCCCTCTCCAAACTAGAATTTGGACTGACTTTATCTTGTGCAAGCCACCAGAAATGCTATGGGTTCTTGAGTATAGCAGACTGGTCATATATAGAAGAAACAGTTTGAATCCAATTCTCCATGACCTCTGTTTCTTACAATCTTTCTACCCCATCATCTGCAATGGTCCTTGTGCCTTTGTTTGAGAGTGGTGTAGACATCCCACTTTCAGCTGAGAATTGACACTTGTTCTCTACACCTTGACCAGTCAGAGATTTCTGGATTAACCACCTTCTACTGTACCAAAAAATATGATAAAATCTAAGAATTATAATAATATGTAGTTATAGATATGCAAACTTAAAGGGCCATTTATTGCTATGTCCATTTGGCAGAATGTTACTAGGCTTTCCCTTAGGGCCTTTAAGATTCCCAACGATGGATTCTTGGTCAGATTTACAGTAATAATTTTGAGTATCCTCCTATGAAGCTGGCCCTGAATCAAAAAAGAAAATGGTTAATTGCTTGTACACATAACGTTTGTAGCACTAATATATTCACACTGTACAATAGTGTATCATGTCATACTAGTCATTTGTGCAGTTGAGTATCCACATTTAAAAGAGTGGAGATAATGTTTCCCCCGGATGCCAACTTTTCAGTTCTGTGAAAGCTAACCAACAGAGAGAAAGCCTACTTTTCAATACACCTTGACTTATCCTTGTCCTGTAACCAGTTTGAATGGTATCATCTGCAATAGCATCTTACCTTCAAGTTCTTATGAGTAAAACACAGCTTTATTCCAGCTTACAATATTTGCTCTCAAAGTATTCAACATAGCCTTAGATAAAGATCTGCTTATCTATACCTCAATTTCCATTGGTGAAATATTTATTATATAAAATATATCATAATTATACCAACTTAACGAAACTGTTGATTACTCCAAGACTCCAAAACAAAATAAATCCTGCCATTTCCTTTCCTTATGTGGAACAAGTTCAAAATAAATATTTTTCAATGATTGAATAAACCAGCAGTAATCTATTAGTTGTAATGCTTAGGCACTGTCAATCAAATACTTTAATCTTCAAAAGAAAATGTTGTGCTTTAGAATTTAACACTATCATCAGATTCTAGGAACATACTTCATATCTATTTATTTTGTAAAACTAGGAAACTCAAGAGGAAAAAGTTGACTTAGTATGCCTAATATTTTCTTATTTGCCCAACTATAAAAATAATGTGTTTTCATGGAGATGCTCAAAAATGTAGTGATTGCTTCTGATTCTTCCATATCACTTTTGAGGATGTTAGGTTTGTCACAGAGAAGAAAAGAGAATGTTAGAGAAGGAAAAGTATTTGAAAGAAATGATCTCATCTCGTTCAAGAGATTTGAGAAGTATTTCTCCCAAGACATTATGCTGACAAATAAACATAGCAGTGAGGTAGTGTGTGTATATGTCATATCTTTTCACATCAACATATTAATGAAGCAAATTGTCTAATCTCAAAGTGTCAACTATAATTTATAAGGGAAAAATCAATGTAATATGTGAGAATATATTTTCCCAACCCTCACTCATTGAGATAAAGGACACATGCTATCAGAGAATCAAGGATCTTTGTAACAGTAACTTTCATACCTCTGAAGGGACAGATTTGAAATTCACCATATGAAATTGCTGTCATACAGGCTCCCTACTAAATGAGCTCACCCTTTCTAGTTCTTTCTGAACTCCTGCTGACTGGTTCAAATTAGCTGTTTTGACTCAGACTTCTCTGCAAGCTAATTGATTCAATCTGGCTTCTCTCAACTTCTCACTGAATTGCTGTTTGGCTTCAAACTAACTCTGACAGTTTATTCTAAACTTCTGTCTCCTTATTCTCTGACTTCAACTGCCTCTGCTGACCTGCATGAACTCTTGAACAAACTCAGTTCTACTGCACTGTAGTCTCTGTACTTACTCCCAACTGACCTGCCCTTCTCCCTGTGCTATTCTTTAATTTTTGATGTCCTACTTTTTTCTAACTTTATTAAATTATAATTAGCACATGAAATTGTGTATATACAAGGCATATAGTATGATGATCTGATATATGTACATATTTTGTAATGAGTTCCAAAATCAAATTAATTAACCATACCCACCACTCCGTGCTGCTACAGTTAGTGTATGACTCAGGACACTGATATTTTTGCCATAGCCTCTCTTTCCTCTCCTTGTCTCATGAGAGATAGGCATATCTCTGACACATTCTGTTAGATCTTTCTCTAATTCATCACTTGTTCTGCCCCCTACTAGACATAACTTCCAAAGATGGCTGCTTCCTTCTACAAACTAATTTTACCTCCATTGTTAGGGATTAAATGTTTGTACTAAAAAGATGGCTGGATTCCAGGAGGATCATACTGTATTCCAGCTGGATCCTATCTTTGAATGTATCCCCTTGCCATAGCAGCCATGTTTTGGATTAAAAATTTTCTATAAATTCGACATTAAATATTATGTTTTTCTATTATTTAAAAAACATTGAGTTTAAGATATTAGATTCTGAAATTTTTCCTTTCTATTCTATTGTAAATTAAATAAAACAAAGAGTTTTATTATATTTCCATTTTTACACACACACATATCATTATAGTTTGTTCATTCTTTTTTTGCTGTGAACTGCACTCCCCCTGGATTTTCCCCTCTTATTCCTCCCCTTCATCCTCCATTTTTCTTCTTTCATTTTATATATATATATATATATATATATATATATGTTTTTGTCTATATATATATATGTTTTTGTATATACATGTACATACATTCTCTTGTCCTCACTAATTTCTTTGTAGATCACTTCCTGCATTTTCAAAGTCCTGTTTCTACTTTCCTGTTCAACATACACATGTATACATGTAGATAGTATGTATACATAGACAAATATATACATAAATGTATATATGTATCTATACATGCCATTATTTGAATAAGGATGGCCCTCGCGTGCTTATACATGTGAATAATTGGTCCCTAGCTGATGGAACTGTTTGGTAAGACTTAGGATGGGTACCCTTGTTGGAGAAGGTATGTCACTGGGTAGCTTTTCAGTTTCAAAAGCTTCCTGTGATTCCCAGTTTTCATGTTTCGTCTCTACCTCATGGTTGTGGATTAATATATAAGCAATCAGCTGTTCCTTCACTCTGCCATCCTGGACTTTAACCCTTTGAAATTGTAGGCTAAAGTAAATGTTTTCTATTATAAGATGCCTTGTTCATCTTATTTTATCATAGCAAAAGAAACACAACTAAGAAAATAGCTGTATGTGTAGAGTTTTAAGTCTAGAGTCCATGTATGAGAGAAAGCATGTAACATTTATTTCTTATGAGTGGTTCTGTAATGGAAGTTTTTGGCTGCTCTGCTTTGATGTTCTTTGATGGGCTGTGCTACCAGTCACCTGCACAGATTCACTTGGATCTGTGTATTAAAGACACATATTGGCTCATTTTTAACCTGCCTTACTCGTTGAGTGTCTGAGTTCTTCTAAGCCTCCTGCAGCCCTTCTTGCATGCTCTTCTCTTTACACCAACTCAATATCTCTAAATCTGCCCTCAGCTTAGTTGCCTGGTTACTTCTGTGAAGCCCATTGGTCTTGCTGCCCAAGATGCTTATGGCAGCATTCCTTTTCTGCCTACATTTTAGAAGATATCCCCTGCAGCTCTGGGTCTGTTCTGTCTCTCTCTCCCAAGTCTCTTGATTCTACTCCTCCTGCTCTCTTCTCTCTCCCAGCCTATGGGAGCCCAGACGTCCCACCTCTTTCCACACAGTCATTGGCCGCTGGCATCTTTATTGATCATTCAAGAACCAATTAGGGGCAAGGACCTTAATGTATGGACATGCAGATTCCCAATCAAATCATCAGAACTAGGACCCTACCTGGTTCATTTTGTTTAGCACCATAACCTGCAGTTTATCTGCAAATATCACAAAGTCATTTTTCTTCCTAACCAAATAAAATGCCATCATGTACATCATCACATATTTCTTGATCACTTCATCTATTGATGGACAGCTAGACTTATTCTACATGTTGGCTACTGTGAGCAATAAACACTTATAATTCAAGTATCTCTGTGGTACGCTGCACCTGAGACCTATATACCAATTTGCGTAGAAGCTATATCAGATTATGTTTTCAGTTTTCAAGCACCATTGGTTGGAGAGCATGTCTCTTTTCCCATGAACTTGTTTTTTACACCACTGCCAAATATTAGCTAGTGTAATATTATGTGGATTTCTGCACCCTTTATTCTGTTTTATTTGCCTATGTGTCTGTTTTGTACCAAAGTCATACGTTTTTGCCATCGTGTCTCTTTTGTATAATTTGAGGTCAAGTATTGTGAAGCTTCCAATATCACTCATACTGCTGTAGATTACATTTACTACTTAGGGTTTTTCAAATTTCAGTATAAATGTTAAGACTATTTCTGTGAAAAATAAACATTTTTGTGTGAATTTCATTACAACTGTAAAGCATTTTCAGGAATACAGCTACTTTCAAAATATTATTTCTTCAAATCCATTCATGAGCAGGGGAAGTCTTTTGAGATAACAGAGTATAGATACTTGCTATCTAGATCAGGCTGTCCTTAAATTTGGAGAAATCTTCCTGACTTTACTTACTGAATCATAGATTACAGACATGTTATCATGCTTTGCCCTGGAATCTTATTTCATATTTTAGTTATTGCAAATATCTTGAGAATGAAACTTTTATCCTCATTTCATTTTTAGCAAGTTCATTATCAGTATACAGAAATGCTGCTGATTTGTCTATGTTTATTTTGGTTCCTGATATTTAATAGAAATATTATTATATCTAAATGCCTTAAGGTAGAGTCTTTCGGATATTTAGAGTGTAGTATCTCATCATTTGCAAATATAGTTATTTTTACTTCTTCCTTTCCAATTTGTATCCTTTGTGTCCTTATTTGCTTGCCTTAACTTATTCCTATAATTACAAATCCAAATAGCATACTGAATAACACTACATTGAATAGGAGGTGAGACTGTGGGTACCTTTATCTTATTACTTATTTCAAACAAAATACCATTTTTCACATTTAATATATTGTTGTGTATATATTTATCATATATAGTCTCTTTTTGATTAGGGTTGTTTCTTCTATTTCTAGTTCCACTATAGATTTTATAGGAAAAAAAGTTTGATTTTGCAAAAGATGTTTTCGACTTCTCCTGAGATTATCTTTTGTCTTTCAATTTACTTATGTTATATTATATTTAATGATTTGTATACTTTGTACCATCTTTGCATCCTTTAATGAAACTTGAACCTAACATGTTGTTTGCTTGTACTTTTATATGGTTTTATGCATATTTGATGGCACATATTAATAGTTCAAAGTAATAGTTTTCATTAGAACAATTTTACACATCTTTACAATGATTTTTTATAAGACTCATAACCCCACTATGATTTCTCCCTATACCCACTACTCCCTTTCTTCCCTAATCACTTCCCATTTGCTGTGATCATGACTTTTAAAACATATAGATTTTGTTTACAAAACATTATATATTTCTTCATTTTAATATATATTTCCCATAACTCTATACACTCTCTTTGTTCCTCTTCCTTTCTCATGTTAGTTCTTCTGTTTATAATACACTCACATACACACTTCTGTTAATAACACACACATATATATATGCAAAAGAGTATATGTATTTTATATATCTATAAAATATAGGAAACACAAATAAGAAGAACATCCTAGTATTTGTCTTTATGAGCCTTGCTCAATTTGATTAATATGATTTATCTCCAGTTATAATCATTTCCCTGCAAATAATATAACTTCATTCTCCTTTATGAATTAAAAATTCCATTGTGTACATTTGCCATATTTTTAACCCATTGAAATAAATATTAATTCACAGGATTGTTTGTAACAGGTTAACTTGGAGTCCTTTGCCTAAATGCACAGGAGAGTTATTGCTATAATAGATCTATTTTTTGATGATGCTTTGCCAGGGATGGTTTTAGATTTATTTGAGAAATATTTCTTAAAGCATAAATCAAGTCTGCCCAGACACAATTCCTGAAATTATGTTTATACAACCATGAGTCTAAGTTGAAAAACATACCCCATATGACTACTATACATACATTTATTGGGTATCTCCCCTTTCACAAAGCATAAACTAGGCCCATAGATTGAGGCCAGATCATCAAAAACAAGTGAACTTGGACTATATGTATAAAAGCCATGTTTCTTCCCCATAATCTTGATGATAGACTATACTTGTATGTTGGGATTTCACACTGAACTAACTCTTTCCTGTGCATTACTGTCTTAATTCCAGGGCTTTGTTGCCATTTGTGCAGATATGGGCACTCTCAGAAGATCGGTCAGAGAGAGTGGATCTATTTTCTGATTTAGAAATATTTTAATTCTTTTAGAATTTCATACAAAATATTTTGATTATATATACTCTCTCCTCCCACAACTACTCTCAGGTCCAACAATTCTTCCAGCCCTGCCTAAAACAGTACGTTGTGTTTTAGAAGAGACTACGTCACAGAGATGTCTTCTTCCTCTATTTCTTTTTTATTGGACATTTTTTGTTTACTTTTAAAATGTTATTCCTTTTCCTGGTATCCCAGCCATAAACACCCTATCTCATTCCCTTTCCCGTCTTATATAAGGTTGTTCCCCATCCCAATTACCATGGCAGGACTAAGGACTTCTCCCATTGGTGCAAAACAAGGACATCCTCTGCTACATATGCAACTGGAGTCATCAAACTGTTCATGTGTACTCTTTGAGTAGTGGTTTAGGGCCTGGGAGTTCTGGTTGGTTGGTATTGTTGTTCTTCTGGGGTTGCAATCCCCTTCAGCTCCTTCAATCCTTACTCTAATTGCTCCAACTGGGTCGCCATTCTCAGTTCAGCAGTTTGCTGCTAGCAATCACCTCTGTATTTGTACTTCTCTGGCTGAGCCCCTTAGGAGACAGCTGTATCAGGCTTCTGTCAGCATGCACTTCTTGGCTTCATCAATATGGTCTCATTTTGGTATATATACCATATATATATATGGCAGGATCCCAAGGTGGGGCAGGCTCAGGAATGGCCACTACTTAACTATCTGCTCCAAGAGTTGTCTGCGTTTGGTGTTTTGACTATTATGTGAGGGGAGGAGTTTCTTTTCTAGTCCAATCTATTTGGAGTTCTGCAGGCTTCTCGTATGTTTATGGGCATCTCTTTCTTTAGGTTAGGGAAGTTTTCTTCCATAATTTTGTTGAAGATAGTTACTAGCCCTTTAAGTTGGGAGTCTTCACTCTCTTCTATTACTATTATCCCTAGGTTGGATCTTCTATTGTGTAGTGGATGTTTTGGGTAAGAAGCTTTTTGAGTTTTACATTATCTCTGACTCTTGTGACAATGTTTTGTATAGTTTCTTCTGCCCCTGAGATTCTTTCTTCTATCTCTTGTACTCTGTTGTTATATTCTTGTGTCTATGACTCCTGATCTCTTTCTTAGGTTTTCTATCTCCAGGGTCCTTCTTAAAGTCCTCTCTCATCATCATGAGATGTGATTTTAAATCTAAATCTTGCTTTTCTAGTGTGTTTAGATATCTTTCTTTGGTGGCAGAACTGGACTCTGATGATGCCAAGGAGTCTTGGTTTATTTTTCTTAGGTTCCTGAGCTTGCCTCTTGCCATCAGGTTGTCTCTGTCGTTAGATTGTCTTGCTCTCTCTGACAGTGACTTGACCCTTCTGTAAGCCTGCATATCAGCAGTCCTGTAGACCTGTTTTCTTTCAGCCAGATCTGGGAACAGACTGCTGCTCCTGGGTTTGTGTGACCTTAAGCCTCCAGGCGGGTTGCTTAGAGCAGATTTGTTCTTACTTCTGCTCTCAGGTATGTCAGAGCTCTAGTTTACCGGCTTTCAACTCTTGGTACTGGTAGAAACCAGAAGGTTCCTTCAGCTGACTGCTCCTAGGTTCCTGTATCCAGCAGACACTAGGCAGGTTCCTCTTTGGCCAGGAATGTGAGCAGAAATGTTGCTCTCCCCTGAGCTCTCAGTATTGACTGCACTTGTACGAGGCCAGCTCTCTTTCCCATGGAGTTTGGGTACAGAGATTCTTCCTCTATTTCTTCCAGTCTTTCCACCCCATCCCACATACCTTTTTTAAGTTTTGTGTGAAACTTCTATACTAGACTCCATAATAGCTGGACTCACTTATATCCCACCAGCAGTATATAAATAAGTATTCTTTCTTATCCATACCATTGCTAGCATTTGTTTTTGTTTTCTTATCAATTGTCATTTTTTAACTGGAGTTACAATCAGCCTCAATGTGGTTTTGACTTTCATTCCTCTAATGGCTAGTGAAGTTCGCCACAGTTTTGTACGTTTATTGGTAATTGGTATTTCATCATTGGAGAATTTTCTGCTCATTTCATTTGTCCCTTGGTTTAATGAATTGTTTGCTTTCCTCTTGTCCAGGTTTACTTCTTTGTTTACCCTAGCCATCAGTCCTCTGTCACTGTATTGCTAACAAATGTCATGTATCACTAACAGATATTTCCCCTTTTATACAGGAAGGCTTTTCACTTAATTGCTTCTTTTGCATGACAATTTTTTTCTTTTTTATTTCTTGTAATCTCATTTGTAAATTTCTTGACATTATTTCTTGAGTAGCAAGAATTCTATTTTTTTACAAAAATAGAATTACAAAAATAGTCACAGGTAAGGACCTGTGACTGTATCTTTTTAATATTTAGGGAATTTGTTGTCAATTTCCTATGTCTATATAGTATAGTCTCTTTACATATCTTGCCCAATCTTTTTCATTCTTTCTTTTTCCTACAGGTTTTGTCATTCATATATATATATATATATATATATATATATATATATATATATACATATATATATACATATACATATATATATATGCATAATCTGTGCCACCCAGGTGACCATAAATTTGTAACTAGCCGGGGGGTACATAAATATAGAACATAAAACCTTTCTCTCTCAGAACATGTTAGTAGTGTATAGTTCAGTAAAGAGTGGAAAGGACTCCAGAAGCCCTCCCTGAACCATGGTTAACTGATGCTACACTCAGTCTCATGGAGGCCTATTGCAACCTATATCTGTATCTTGAAGTGTATTCCCTATTTCTTCAGTAAATATTTCAATTGCACATTTCAATTTCACTTTCGTATTTAATTTTACATTAAGTTCTTCAATGGATTTGCAGTTGGTTGTCCTGTTACTTGAAAAGTAGGGATCTATTTTCAATCTCCTATGCATGAATATCTAGTTTCTTAGCAGTGTTTTTTGATAAATGCTATTATTTCAACATGTATATTTAGTGTTTTTGTTATAAATCACATGGCTCAAGCCACACTGGCAGATATTTTGGTCTTCTAATTCATTAATCTACATGACTGAGTATGATCTTAATCCATTCATGAATTCAATTTAAAAGAATGTTGTTAAGAATCTTTAAATCTGTTCATTGGGAAAGTGATCTATTGTAGTGTTCCTTTATTTAGTTCCTGTTTATTCTCAGTAGCCTTGTAATTCTAGCTTCACTGAATGAGTTCAATAGTTTTCCTTACCTTTCTAGTTTAGAAAACAGTTTGAGGAACATTGATGTTAGCTCTTCGTTAAATGCTTTGTAGAGTTGATATGAAATCCTTCTCATGGCCTTTTTTGTTAGGAGACTTTTTTCTGCTTTAATCTCATTGTTTGTTCTTGATTTTTTTTATTAACTTGAGTATTTCTTATATACATTTCTTCCTTTTTATTAACTTGAGTATTTCTTTTTTTTTTATTAACTTGAGTATTTCTTATATACATTTCGAGTGTTATTCCCTTTCCTGGTTTCCGGGCAAACATCCCCCTCCCCCTCCCCTTCTTTGTGGGTGTTCCCCTCCCCATCCTCCCCCCCTTGTCGCCCTCCCCCCAACAATCTAGTTCACTGGGGGTTCAGTCTTAGCAGGACCCAGGGCTTCCCCTTCCACTGGTGCTCTTACTAGGATATTCATTGCTACCTATGAGGTCAGAGTCCAGGGTCAGTCCATGTATAGTATTTAGGTAGTGGCTTAGTCCCTGGAAGCTCTGGTTGCTTGGCATTGTTGTACATATGGGGTCTGGAGCCCCTTCAAGCTCTTCCAGTTCTTTCTCTGATTCCTTCAACGGGGGTCCTATTCTCAGTTCAGTGGTTTGCTGCTGGCATACGCCTCTGTGTTTGCTGTATTCTGGCTGTGTCTCTCGGGAGAGATCTACATCCGGCTCCTGTCGGCCTGCACTTCTTTGCTTCATCCATCTTGTCTAATTGGATGGCTGTATATGCATGGGCCACATGTGGGGCAGGCTCTGAATGGGTGTTCCTTCTGTGTCTGTTTTAATCTTTGCCTCTCTATTCCCTGCCAAGGGTATTCTTGTTCCCCTTTTAAAGAAGGAGTGAAGCATTCACATTTTGATCATCCGTCTTGAGTTTCATTTGTTCTAGGCATCTAGGGTAATTCAAGCATTTGGGCTAATAGCCAATTATCAATGAGTGCATACCATGTGTGTTTTTCTGTGATTGGGTTACCTCACTCAGGATGATATTTTCCAGTTCCAACCATTCGCCTACGAATTTCATAAAGTCATTGTTTTTGATAGCTGAGTAATATTCCATTGTGTAGATGTACCACATTTTCTGTATCCATTCCTCTGTTGAAGGGCATCTGGGTTCTTTCCAGCTTCTGGCTATTATAAATAAGGCTGCGATGAACATAGTGGAGCACGTGACTTTTTTATATGTTGGGGCATCTTTTGGGTATATGCCCAAGAGAGGTATAGCTGGATCCTCAGGCAGTTCAATGTCCAATTTTCTGAGGAACCTCCAGTCTGATTTCCAGAATGGTTGTACCAGTCTGCAAACCCACCAACAATGGAGGAGTGTTCCTCTTTCTCTGCATCCTCGCCAGCATCTGCTGTCACCTGAGTTTTTGACCTTAGAGTATACATGGACTGACCCTGGACTCTGACCTCATAGGTAGCAATGAATATCCTAGTAAGATCACCAGTGGAAGGGGAAGCCCTTGGTCCTGCTAAGACTGAACCCCCAGTGAACTAGATTGTTGGGGGGAGGGCGGCAATGGGGGGGTAGGATGGGGAGGGGAACGCCCATAAAGAAGGGGAGGGGGAGGGATTAGGGGGATGTTTGCCCGGAAACTGGGAAAGGGA
This sequence comes from Rattus norvegicus, assembly GCF_021556685.1. Taxonomy (NCBI): domain Eukaryota; kingdom Metazoa; phylum Chordata; class Mammalia; order Rodentia; family Muridae; genus Rattus; species Rattus norvegicus. The sequence continues at coordinate 56,904,625 of NC_141554.1, forward strand.
ATAACACTCAAAATGTAAATAAGAAACACTCAAGTTAATAAAAAAATAGAAGAGAAGAAAAAGAAAATAAACAAGATAGATAATCGCTTAGCCAGACTAACCAGAGGGCACAGAGAAAGTATCCAATTAACAAAGTCAGAAATGAAAAGGGAGACATAGCAACAAAAACCGAGAAAATTAAAAAGAAATCATCAGATCCTACTAATAAAGCCTGTACTCAACAAACTCAAGACCCAACAAAGAAAGAGAACTTCAGACCAATTTGTCTTATAAATATCAACACAAAAATACTCAATAAAGGGGTTGGGGATTTAGCTCAGTGGTAGAGCGCTTGCCTAGGAAGTGCAAGGCCCTGGGTTCAGTCCCCAGCTCCGAAAAAAAATACTCAATAAAATGCTCACAAACCAAATCCAAAAACACATCAAAACAATCATCCATCATGATCAAGTAGACTTCAGCCCAGGGATGGAGGGATAGTTCAATATAAGGAAATCTATCAACATAATATACTATATAAACAAACTCAAAGAAAAGTCCACATGATCATCTAATTAGATGCTGAGAAAGCATTTGACAAAATTCTACACCCCTTCATGTTAAAAGTATTGCAAAGGTCAGGAATACACCTATGGTCACTTGATCTTTGACAAAGGGACTAATATCCTCCAGTGGAAAAAAGAGCATTTTCAACAAATGGTGGTGGTTCAACTGGAGTTCAGCATGTTGAAGAATGCAAGAAGCATGTTCAAGACCCATACCTAAACATAGTAAAAGCAATATACAGCAAACCAGTAGTCAACATCAAACTAAATGTAGAAAAACTTGAACCAGTCCCACTAAATTCAGTGACTAAACAGTGCTGCCCACTTTCTTCCTACCTGTTCAACACAGTACTCAAACTCCTAGCCAGAACAACCAGACAATAAAAGGAGTCAAACAAATTGGAAAGAAAGAAGTCAAAATATTACTATTTGTAGCTGAAATGAGAAAATACTTAAGTGATCCCAATATTTCTACCAGAGAACTCCTAAATCTGATAAACAACTTCAGCAAAGTAGCTGGATATAAAACTCACTCAAACAAATCAGTAGCTTTCCTCTATTCAAAGGATAAACAGGTTAGAAAGAGCAATTTACAAATTCATTTGTAATAGCAAAGAACCCAGGATAGAAAAACTTATCCTTAACTATAAAAGAATTTCTGACGGAATCACTATCCTTGGCCTCAGGCTATATTCATGAGCAACTGTGATAAATACTGTATGATATTGATACAGAGACAGACAGGTAGATGAATGGAATAGAACTGAAGACCTAGAAATGAACCCAAACACCTATGGTCACTTGATCTTTGACAAAGGAACTAATATCATCCAGTGGAAAAAAGATAGCATTTTCAACAAATGGGGCTGATTCAACTGGAGTTCAGCATGTTGAAGAATGCAAATTTTCCCATTCTTATCGCCCTGTACCAAGTTCAAGTACAAATGGATCAAGGACCTCCACATAAAACAAGATACACTCAAACTAATAGATGAAATTATGGGGAAGAGCCTCAAACACGTGGGCACTGGGGAAATTTTTCTGAAGAGAACACTAATGGCTTATGCTCTAAGATTAAGAATCAACAAATGGTGCTTCACAAAATTGCAAAGCTTCTGTAAGACAAAGGACAAAATAGGACAAAACGTCAATCAATATATTGTGAAAAGACCAATCCTATATCCAATAGAGGGTTAATATACAAAATATACAAATAACTCAAGAAGTTAGATGCCAGAGAATCAAACAACCCTATTTAAAAAACAGGGCACAAAGCTAAACAGAGAATTCTCAACTGAGGAATTTTGAATGGCTGAGAAAGAAATGCTCAACATCCTTAGTCATCATGGAAATGCAAATCAAAACAACATTGAGATTCCACCTCACACGGGTAAAAATGGTTAAGATCAAAAACTCAGGTGACCACAGTTGCAGTCGAGGATGTGGAGAAGTGGAACACTCCTCCATTGTTGGTGGTATTGCAAGCTGGTACAAACACTCTGGAAATCAGTCTTGAGATTCCTCAGAACGTTGGATATAGTACTACCTGAGGAGTACTACCAGCTATATCACTCCTGGGCATATACCCAAAATATGCTCCAACATATAACAAGGATACATTCTCCACTATGTTCATAGCAGCCTTATTTATAATGGTCAGAAGCTGGAAAGAACCCAGATGCCCTTCAACAGAGGAATTGATACAGAAAATGTGGTATATCTACACAATGGTGCACTACTCAGATATGAAAAACAATGACTTCATAAAATTCATAGGTAAATGGATGGAACTAGAAAATACCATCCTGAGCGAGGTAACCCAATCAGAAAACACACACATACACACATGCACACGCACACACACACACACACACACACACACACACACACACACACACACACGGTATGCACCACTGATAAATGGATAACAGCCCAAAATCTTGGATTACCCAAGAAACAATCCACAGAGCACATGAAGTTCAAAAAGAAGGATGACCAAAGTGAGGATGCTTCAGTCTTTCTTAGAAGCGGGGGGGGGGGGGCAAAAATATTCATAGTAGGAAATACGAAGGCAAATTTTGGAGCAGAGACTGAAGGAAAGACCATCCAGAGACTGCCCCACCTGGGGATCCAGCCCATATACAGCCACCAAACCCAGACAATATTGCTGATGCCAAGAAGTGCATGATGACAGGAGCCTGATATAGCTGTCTCCTGAGAGGCTCTGCCAAAGCATGACAAATACAGAGGCCGATGCTCACAGCCAACCATTGAAGGGAGAATGTTGTCCCCATTGGAGGAGTTAGAGAAAAGATTGAAAGAGCTGAAGGGGTTTGTAACCCCATAACAACAACAATACCAACCAACCAGAGCTCCCATGGACTAATCCACCATCCAAATAGTGCACATGGACAGTCTAATGGCTCCAGCTGCATATGTAGCAGAGGATGGCCTTCTTGGGTACCAATGGGAAGAGAAGCCCTTGGTCCTGCCAAGTCCGTACCCCACCTCCAGTGTAGGGGAATGTCAGGTTGGGGAAGCAGGGAAGGGTAGGTGAATGGTTGTGGGAACACCCTCATAGAAGAAGGAGGGGGGGGTTGTGATAAGGCATTTATGGATGGGAAACAGGGCAAGAAGATAACATTTGAAATGTAAATTAAAAAGTCCAATAAAAAAGAATTGTTTACACAATCTTAAAATAAGAGATTCTTGGTTTAAGCATTAAAATGTCATGTCCAGATTAAAACAAGATTTGAGGGCAGAGAAATCAGCATTTGAATAACACAAGGGTAAACTTCACACAGTGTGTAAAAACATGCCTACATAAGAACTACTGATATCCACCCTAGAAAAATGGTACATAATTGGTGCCCAACTTTTGTTACATGGATAAATGAAAGCATAATCAGGTAACAATGTATAAAATAACATTACAACTTTTAGTTTGTCTACATTACATAAAACTATCAACTTTGTCCTTCTCTAATTTCTTAGAACCATCAGCTTCCTTCTTTTTGCACATTTTCATCCACATCTTATTTAGTCTAAGTCTTATTGAATTGTAAAGGTACAAACAATTAATCCTGTTTTCTATCTACTTTTTTAATGTCAAAAAGTGGTATAAAAATTATTCTTTTTTTCTTTCTCATGACAGAAATTCCTGTCTTTTTCCTTCAATTCATTTTATAGAGGATGACCATTAATGTTGAATATTTTTCTCTGCTTTTAACAATGGCATTTTACCATCACACAGTATTTCAAACTCTTTTCAGTTTATTGAAACTTTTATTTTATAAACTCTTATTTTATATACCTCACTACAGCATTTAGCACGAGTTTCTTCTACCCAATCTATATTGTACCTAATTATTTATACTGTGTCTATTCCTATTTGTGTGATCAAGTGTCCTGGTTTTCCAGGGTCTGTCTGATTTTCCTGGTATAGTCCTGGTTTTCAGTTTGCAAGCTTGTGGAACATCTTAATGTACACAGGCACTCTCAGCCCTCCCTTCAAAAACTCAAAATTCTGAAGCAAGGGGATCAAGGGTTCAAAACTACCCTGGGGTACACAATGAAATTCTGATTCAAAGACAAGTACCAAAAAAAAAATAACATTAAATGTTTAGCATCTAGAAAAGACTTGGTATGACAAAAATATATGTTTAGCTTATTACTAGCTTTAGTCTTTTATATTAAGTCACTCATTTTTAAAATTTTATTTATTTATACACTGTAGCTGTCTTCAGACACACCACAAGAAGGCATTGGAACCCATTACACATGGTTGTGAGCCACCATGTAATTGCTGGTAATTGAACTCAGGACCTCTGGAAGAACAGTCACTCCTCTTAACCGCTGAGCCATCTGTCCACCCAAGTCACTCATCTTAAGAAGTCTTTTCCATCTGCTTGTTGTCTTTTCTTATTTGCTTTCATTACTTCCTCTTTTTTACTTTAGGAAAAAGATATACAAGTACTTTGCACTGGATATTTCTACTTCCTCTTCTACAGCTAATTGTCTCAGGCTGTCAACCAGTCCAATGAATACTCCTTATTACAAATCTGTCTTTGCCTCTACTGAATCATCTTCTTCCTTTTGAATTCCTCACCAGTAGTTCTGAACTCCTTATATTTGCCTTCTCACGATATTCCATTTTTATTTCTGTTTATTAAATACTATTGTGTAGGCATTCGCTATATATTAGGTGAAGGAGAAAATGATGCTTAATTTTTTTTCCTACTGACTCTATGTCTTACTACTAAAACGAAGTCTACATCTTCAAGATGCCTCATATACAATGCCAATCCTCATCTTAGTATGATTGTAATATTAGGCTTTACTAATTTTATCTTTCATATACACATGAGACTTTCTGGATCCAAAGCAGATTTTTTTATTGCCTTACAATAAATAAATAGTCCTACTTCCTTCTCGTTCTTTCATAATGACATCCCCCAGGGAAACATGGTAAATGGTGATAAAGACCTTTCCATGTGAGTACTTAGTTGCTCTATAGGCAAGAGACCAAAGATTATAAAGGAGGAACCAGCTGTCCTCATCTCCAAACGAATCTCCCTGGAAACATAATAGGCCTGAATCTAACTCTAATGTTCAAGGAGTTAGCTCAGTGCACCACATGTCTCAGTTTTTACAGCCCAGAATTTGTTTTGAGTCTGGGCTTCATATTTTCTAGTTATAAGCACCTAGAGATCTAGGTCTTTGTCTTTGGATTTTTTTTCCTGACAACTGGAAATTTAGTCTAGCAGTCTCCCAACTAAAGCCTTAACCATTTGTCCTTCTCAGATCAGAGAAATTTGCGAAATTAACCAGACAGATGGTATACATCTCATTTGCATGGGATGGGAAAGTTCTCAGCAGGCTAGAACTATTAGAGGTACATAGAGTAGTCCAAGAAATTTTATTTCCTCACCCTTAGTTGAATCGTATCCAGGATTCACTCATCTACTCAATGTGAAAACTATGAGTGCTTCTTGCTCCTTCTGCATAGATGCACTGCCTAAACACTGTCCTACTGTGTCTGCGTTTTCTCCTTGTGTTCCGGCCCCGGGTTTCATCCTCACACACTTGCATTCTTCTAGTTGGCTCCAGTTAGTTTTCTTTCAAATTCTTCTCAGATTTATGTTCCATAGAGGAGCTGCCATCTTATCTATGGCAATACATTCTATGACTCCCATACGAATAACTTAAACTGTATAGACTGTGCTATTTCTTATACATGTCCAACTATGATAAATATGAGTTATAAATTATGCACTTAGTGATAATTTACTCTAGATTGTAGCGACTTCTGCATACTTTCTTTCAATTCCCTTATTAAGATGAGAATCTTTAGAGATGGAGAGGTGGTTCACTAGTTATATTACTAGTCACTAGTGCAATTAGGTTTGTTTTCTAATCCCTCACAACCACCTAACAGGGGATCTAATACTTTCGTCTACCTTGCACAAGCACCTTCACATATGTGGCACACATGTGCACACTCAGATGCAAATGAAAATAAAAGATGAGAAATTTCGCCATTTCACTTAAAGAAAATACTTTATAGTTTTTCTTTGAATTATCTAAATTGTTAGTACCACATCTCATACTCTTTGGAGCTTATAGGATATTTGAACTCAAGCACTGTGGTATCATGACAGTCAATCACAATTTATTTTGTAATTTTCCATTGTGGTCAGCACGGATGACCAAAAATAATTAAATATGTGGAATATGCAACTGGAGATAAGGGAAGACTACTCTCTTCATTTCGTGTATATTTTTGTTTACATTTCTCATTTGCTTGTTTTGGAGGAGGGATCTCATGTAACCAAAGCTGTCCTCCAACTAGCTCTGCTACAGATGATAATCATGAACATATAATCCTACTGCCTCTATCAGCTGTGTGTTGGAATTAAAAGACATGTGCCAACATGTGTGACAAGTTAGTGCTGGGAATCAAACATAGAACTTCATATACACATTTTATCAACAGTGCCATATCCCTAGTCATGTGGGATATCTTTTTCTTTTCTTCCTTTATTTATGTACATATATATTTGTAGATATAACATGCTTAGTCTATGTAATGTTACTTGCATTTTGAGGACTGACCACTTAATATAGGATAACCAGTTGGTATGTTCTTTCCTTGGAGAAGACTATTTCTTCTACTCTAGGTATTCCTTTGTGTTGTTCCTTGTGTAGGTCCAAAACCTCTTGGTCTTTTCTCCCAAACACTTGACATTTCTATCTGTGTCATCCTTGCTCAGTTACTGTTAGGGTAGTAATAGTGGTAAAAATGTTATGGCTATAGCTTCTGACATTATTAGGAGGTGCAATCTTCATGCAAACTCCCTGAACCTCTACATCTTACTATATTTCTGCCCCATCTTCACAATGCTCTCTAACCTTAAGGGCAGGAGTTGTTTTTGTAGATGTAGCCATTGGAGCTGTGCTCCACAACTCTGCATTTTGATTTGTTTTCTGTGATGGTTTCCATCTATTGCAAAGAGAGGCTTCCCTGAAAAAGAGTAAGGACTATATTTATATATGGGAATAAGGATAGCTATTTAGATTATAGTTATGGATTATGCTGGTTTAGAAAGGTGTAGTTTTCAGTTCTCTGTGATCCATGAGTTCACTAGAACTGAGGAGTTGGCTACATTTCCAATACCAGTCGGGATTTTCCTCTTGTTCAGTGGGTCTTAAGTGCAAGTAGAGTACTGCCAGTTGCCACCAAATCATAAGTGCTATGACCACTCCCTTAAGGTTATCATCTCATTCTGGTCTTCGTTGTGGTTCATAGACTGAGCTAGGAAGAACTGTTGTTTGCCTCCCTTTGTTGTAAGCTTGAAAATATTCTTCTAGTACTGCCAATGCTATTTCTCAGAAAGGGGTCTTTCAGGTCACTTCCAACCCTGGGGACTAAGTGCCCTTTGTTTGAACTGCTGTGTGTTTGAACTAATGGGGACTTAATATTTTACCACTCATTCAGGGCAACCAAGGGCAATAGAAATAGCCTGTAAAGTTTGTTGATTCCCTTAGACAACCCTGGCCAACAACTCAAAAGATGGATTCTCATGACTAGTGCTGGGGGTTTTATTAGATTAGCTTTGGTTTTTGGAGAGAGCAGTTTTAGCCCGTGCATGCCTGTGTGTGTGCATGCCTCTGTGTGTGTGTGTGTGTGTGTGTGTGTGTGTGTGTGTGTGTGTGTGTGTTTGGGTAGATAAATAATAGTATAGATTCCTTAGATAAATAATAGTATGACTCCTTGGAAGTTTTTCAGACGCTTCTACTGTCACTTTACCCATGCCTCCTTCCTTCTTCTGTAATTATCTCTCTCCCCTTCCCTAATTAGAGCCTCATCTTTTTTCTCATTGCTTTTACCATGTTACTTTTACCCTGCCTAAATGCAAATGTATCCATGTCACTTCCCTGCCTAAATTTTTCAAAGCTCATAATTACTTACAAATACTGCCTAAGCTTTTCAAGAGTCTGATGCCAAAATTCTGCTTCAAATATCTACTGTATTTCTATATATTAACAGCTACTCACTTTAACTCTGTTAACAGTCTTTCCTTAATCCTAACTTTCTAGGAGGCAAACCTGTTTGGAGATAGTTATACATACTATATGATGTTATGCCCTGTCTCTGTATGTGCACATTTCTCTTCTTTGAATGCCCTCTAATAATTCTTCTCTGACTAACTCATGTTTATGCTTTAGAACTCAATGTACTGAAAATCTTCTAGAAATCTTTCCCAGATTTTATTGAACTGATTTATATTTTTAGCTCTTCTTGATATACTACAACTTCATAAATAGAGGTACCAATTTAGACTTAACTTTTTGCTTCTAGTCTGTAACGTAACTTACACACAGAAGTTTAGTGGAGGGAGCCATTATTCTTTTTATAATTAGCAAAGCCACTATCATGAAATACTTCAAGTAGACAGACAAAGAGATAAATTGCTTATATTAGTGAAAGTTGGATTATACAAAATACAACATTACAAAAGTATATCCACATACATATACAGATAAAATATATGCATACATATATAATGGCAAATACATAAACAAAAACATATATGTAGAAATCAAATGAAATGTTATAGGTAGAACCAGACTTCTGTGTACGTAAATAATCATCTACTCAGTGTGATTTCAAGGACACAAGACTAGTTCATAATATAGAAATTTCTTCTGCATGTACAAGTTGAATCCAAATAGTTTGTTATTTTTATTCAGATACCTTACCTCTCTCCTGAATCATAAATAACTTTGACAGATCAATTATTTTATAAAGTAGCAAGCTCAGGATTCTTTTAAATGGTGAGCATCATTAAGATTTTACCAACAAATATACTACAGTTCTAAGGTACTTTTGTATCAGAGTGCTATGTCTCAAATTTAAAGGAAAGCATTGCTAATTTTTCCCATTGATATAAGAGGGCTTAAACTCAGTTGATGGCATTGCTAAAGTAAAATACAATTGAAAATATTTTATAATTAAACCTTATGTCATAATAATAATATTAATCAGCCATATCATTGCAAATGTGATACTTAATTTCTGTTATTAACATGATCATCTAAGATATCATAGAATCTGGGTCAGCAACTATTTTTTATTTTTGAATATTAATTTATGCATTATTATGTGCCTCATTGGATTACATATGACTTTAGAGTTTTCACTCAAATTCTACAATGTTTCTTTCATATTCTTTTATGCTTTCATTCTTTCATTTTGTTGTATTTGTTTGTTTAGGGACATCCCAGGGCCAGAATTCAACCTAAGAGAATCCTGCATTTCATCTTTGGGCATGTTTCTTTCCTGTGCTAGGCATTTTTCTTTTTTCTTTTGATCCAATATCTTCTTGAAGGCAAAACTGATTCATTTTTCTCCTATCTTAATTTCTTGTAACAGAAACTATATATTAAAGATTAAAATTGTCAACCACCCTGACTAGTTAACTAAGTTGTCTGAAGGATTAGGTCTATTCATTTATTGAAAGGTATTCGAAATCCCTGTATCCATAATAGTTCCAAAATATATTTTTTTTCAGGAAAGTCACAATATAAAATATAATGGGTAGTTTTGTTTTTTTAAATATTGATCATTTCAATAGCTGAATTTGGAGACACTAGTTTACTCATCATCAAACATTTTAACAGAATTATCAGTTGAATTTGTTGTATATTTCAATCAGGTCTAAATTTCTCCACCTGACAGTGAATATTTTTCAATGTGTACCAGACATTATTGTTTTGGGAATATTTAAATCTTTATTAACCAGGATAGGGTATTACAATATATACTTTGTGATTTTATCTTGATATCTGCTAGTCAGGTCATATAAACAAAATGAACTTATCTTAATATTAACACACCACCTGTCTTGAAAGCTCCCCAGCTTCCCCCAGAAAGAAATTAGCGAACCCAGTGGTTTGTTCATTAACATTGAGACCCAGGTAGCCCTTCTTATCATTTTATGACTTCCAGTTTATAAATAAAGGAGAGAGAAATTGACTGGGGAGTTACATAAACAAGTTCCGAGCACCCAGGATTAATTTTGAGGAGCATTCCACAAGCCAAATAAGTATTTCTTTTCATCTCATTTCACAGGCCTTCAAGAGGGAATTGAAAACTAAAGAACCTGTAATCATGAGTACTCTGGAGACTGTGAGAATATTTCTGACAGAGCAGCCTTTGGAAGGACTAGAGAAACTCTACCAGGAGCCCAGAGGTAATTGAATGTGGAACTGTAATAACATATTGATAGAAGGCTCAGTGACGAGAGCACAGCCCGTCCATGCTTGCTGCCAGAGTTTGTATAGCTCCCCTAATTCTGGGTTAAACAGAATCAATTCAAATTAAATGTAGGTGTTGAAAAAGAATACAGAATCACAAACCACCATGCACAATCCTGTTTTCGGTCATAAAAAAAGCAATCAATGATCACTTATTTGAATATTTAGAAAATAGTAAACAAAGGAGCTTATCTGTGAAAAGGCATTCTATTGTTACAGAGACTGCAAGCTAATTTTCCATTTAGGCTGACTGAAATAAATTAGAACTGGTCAGCACGTGCTAACATTTTTCTCTCTGAAAGTTCAAATGAATCTTGATTTATCTGATTGACAGAAAGTAGAACAGACTCTCTAAGGAAGACAGTTTAGCTGTGCTTGACTATATCAAAATTTATGCCAAAGTGTAAAAGAGCCATTAATCAGTAAGTTGGCCTCTTGTTAATCTATATCCCCTTCCTTTCTTCTGGTCTGACCTTTTCAACAATGTTTTCTTTTTAAACAAAAATGGATTTGGCCTTAAACCTTGTCATATTGCCAATTTAGAGCTGCCTCCTGAAGAAAGAGCTCAGAATGTCACTCGGCTCCTACGAAAGCAGGCTGAAGAGGTCAACACTGAATGGGACAAATTGAACCTGCACTCAGCTGATTGGCAGCGAAAAATAGATGAGGCTCTTGAAAGACTGCAGGAACTTCAGGAAGCTGCCGATGAACTGGACCTCAAGTTGCGCCAAGCTGAAGTGATCAAGGGATCCTGGCAGCCAGTGGGAGATCTCCTCATTGACTCTCTCCAAGATCACCTTGAAAAAGTCAAGGTACTGTGTGCTCTGCTTTGTTCCATAATACTTTGAGAGCCCCAAAAGAGTGCTCATCTGAGGCCTATAAAAGCCTTAGAAAGAAAGCCTTTTGTCCTTATTTGAAAGTCTCTCACACAGGGTTTCCTCCAAGAAAAGTCAATGATGTAATCATTTGTCCTTCTTTGGTGATTAAAAAAATGCAATATTAAGGAGTCTCATTAGCATGATAGGTAGTGCTTCAGGCTCATAAAATGAAATATTAAAAAGTAATTTTGATTTTGGCAATTAGGAAATTAATTTCTTGTAAGCAGATGAAGTTGGTTTGGTTGTCTTTTATGGAATTTCTGATTGGTGTGTGTGCGCGTGTGTGTGTGTGTGTGTTGCTTAGTATCAGAACAAAATAAAAATATACTTACCAAAACCAGAAGCCCCAATTTGTGACTTTATCCTTAATAATAATACAGCTAACCTGAAATGAAAATCATGTATTCTCCAGGCCTTATGCTTTCTAATTGCAAGCTAATAACAGCTTTACATTCAGCACTGTTCCCTCCTACATTTTCATTTTTGTATACTATTGCTATTGTCCTGCAAAATGTTCCTTATTAATCTCCCTTTTCAACCATTGTCTCTTTAAGATTCCTATTATATTTTACTCACATAGATGACCTACTCACTTCCATTGACTAGTCAATGTGTGTGGCATATTATGAACACTGCCTTTTAAAATATTGTGTAAATGAATTAATAATTCCATTACTGACATTTCTGTATCACTCCAACCTTTCCCATTTTAAGATAAAACTCCTTACAAGATATAATAAAGTCAATCTAAGTAAGATAGCTATCTCTCTTCTTCCTATCTCTGGCTTTACTACTATGTTTCAATGACTCACATGCAGATAATCCAGTATCCTTATCCTACGCTACCCAAACTGTTCATAATTTCTCATTACTGCCTACCACCTATTTTTCCATCCATCTGAATGACAACAAATCTGATATTCTAAAGTTTTGGTAGTGATAGCCTACCAAATTAAATTTATTATCTAAAATTGATTATGATAAAGGGGAAGCATCTTTAAAGCCATCATTTCCATTTTGTATTTAGCTTATCAATATTAACCTTTGCATGCCTGATGCTCTAAAGGATTCCCAAGTAGTAGCCAGTTCAGCTAGCTACCTAGAAGACCATTTGGTATACCATACACCTCAGATCCCTAGGTGTGCTTTCAGAAAACTCTCCTCCTTTCTCCATTTCTCCTTTCTCTGTTTTAAAGATCCACTGCTGTTTTAAAAGTTGTTACTTGTGTCACTACAAAATACATGCTTCTGATGGGTTTCTGATAGTGTTATTTCATTAGTTAATGGGCCCTTTGAAAATTGGGAAATGGGGGTTGGGGATTTAGCTCAGTGGTAGAGCGCTTGCCTAGCAAACGCAAGGCCCTGGGTTCAGTCCCCAGCTCTGAAAAAAAAAAAGAAAAAGGAAAATTGGGAAATGGATAGCCACTAAATCCTTGTACTGTATGGAAATGTTAGCTGATCATCTTCATGGTGATAAATATTATAAATGAACATGAAAAATGTCAGGTTTATATTGGCTATGTGAGTCACTAAGAGAATCCTGGTGTCACAAATAAAGCCATAAGAATACATACTAAAATAAAAGTTGCTTTTCAAATACCTTTTGATTTTCAAAATCCATAATTACTGTTGCTTCCCAAGCATTTTAAGGGTACAGTTCTAACTACTCACCTTGCAGGAATAACTTGAACAGTTACTTGACTGCATAGGTATTTTATTTTCTTGTAAAGGGAAATAAAAATACCTGAACCACTAGGTCATCTGGGTAGATATGCAAGAGGAACCTGCAGAGAGTTTTAGAAAGTCGTATAGCTGGAGGGCATATTTAACCTAATGTTTTGTATGTGCTGAGCTACATTAACCTTTTAAGTAAGTGAAAGGAGAGGGGAAAGGAGAGATGAGGGAAAATACGTATGTAAAGATTGATTGATTGATTGATTGATTGGCCAATTTATTCAGAGTCTCACTCTAGTTATCCAGCCTGCCCTTTAACAAAAGCTGGGATTGAACTAGTAATTTTGAACTCAAGCTCTATGAACGATCCCAAAGTGAAACTGGTTAGGGATCATTGGAGTTTTCTTGCTTTAATAAACCATTGTTTCCTCCACTTATGGAGAACTATGCCCTTAGCTTACTTGATTTCACTGTTTGCTTTTCTTTCCTTCATGTTAAAGATGAACTGAGACACTAATACATGCTGCCAATACACACATTCAGCTACAACGTTAAACAGACTATTGCATCTACCTCCAACTAACCCTGCATGCTTTCATTTGGATATTTCTGAATTTGTTATTTCTATCTGTATACATTTTGCTTTTGCTTATACAAACTTCTAACATGTTACTGGAGAAGTCCAAGGCAGAAATTCTGTGAGTATTCCTATAAATCACTTTTAATGTGATATTTTTATTAAACCTTCTTGATATTTTAACTGAGTATGATCTCTTGGTATGGGAAGTGGATTAGAGAGTATATTGAAGCCACTAAACCATTGGTATTGATGTTCTCTTGTTCTGTCTTGTCTTGCTTTGAGATAGGATCATTCACTAAACCTGAAGCTCATCAATTGGCTAGACTAGATGTCCAGCTAGTTCCTAGACTCCACCAGACTCCACCCCACAGGGTTACAGGCATGCATTGCCATGTCAGGCTTTTATGTGGATGCAAAGAATCCAAACTCAGGTCCTCATATTTGTGTAGCAGGAGCTTTACATGTAGTTACCTTCCTGGTGACTGAATGCTATCTTTGCAATGAAGCAAAGATTTACTGCCTAGAATGGGATGGCTAATTTTATCGATAGGCTGCTGCAGTTCTATGTACTGCAAGTAAATGAAATACTTTACAGAGGCTTTTGTTGCTCTTGTTCTTGTTATGGTAAAAATGTATATTGAGCTTTTGATTAAAAAGATAAAGTAAACAAAATAAATAATCCTTCATAAAAGTAGATTAAATATGGAACCAATGCTTCTCGCATCAGTATAGAGCACATACTGGTATTGTTTCAAAGCACATAATTTGGCCTTTAAGATCTGAGAAATTTTCTATTAAAAGGCATATAATAATACAGGCTCACTGTACACTTTAAAAGTATCACAATGGAAAGGTCAGTCTTGGCTTTATTTGAGCTTAGAAACTAAAGTACAAATTACTCATCTTAAAAGTGCCTACCGAATTATTTGTTCAATGTGAAATTAATTGTAAGTTGGTGTTGTTAGGAGAGCTTATTACTTGTTCCCATCTTGTCCCTCTCACTTCCTGCTTTGTTTGTAAAGCTAAAAAAGCAAATTACTTATGACAACAATGTCAAATGCATTTCTTTACCCAAAGCATCTGAGTTTAGCTAGCACTGTGTATGTGTGTTTTTAAAGTCTCTGCCTCAACTTGGGCAAATAGAATCTTCGTTTACCATGCTATTCCCATCCTGTCTTTGAAACTTCTGAAAAGGCTGAACAGAGTAATTGTTTCAGACATCTGTTTAGCATACTTTGAAGTGCATATAAGTTCTTTTTCAGTTTCATTTGAACCCCAGCTGTCTTCACCAAAGTCTATAATCAATCTGAATTAAGTTGTCCTACTTCTCCTAATAAGTCTCTTATTAAGTTCTGCATCAACCTCTTAGGGAGACTTAAAAGCTAATTCATGTAGAATTGCCATTTTCTACTAATTCATTTGTCAGCTCTCCAAATTCCAGCAGAAACAATTGCAAAGACTATTAATTTGGCTCTTCATAAACAGCTTATATAAGTGTAGGATACGTTGGTACTAAGCAAACAATTTAAAACAGTGGGTGGGAGAAAATGAGTTGATGACATTTTCTTCTTTGACTGTTTCGTGGTGCCTTCAACTTCATAAGCATAAAGACATTGATTTAATAAGAGAAACATCCTTCTGCTTTTACTTTCATAAAGAAAATAATTACTGAGTAAGCCTTGCTTAACAAGAGGAAAGGGATTTACGACGGTTGGAAAAGGAACATGTTCTTTCCTTATTGAACTGATTTTAATTTGGACTTCTTTGTGTCCTTCTGATGAACTGTGATAAAAGAAGGAACTAGGATTGGTTGCCATTCTTATTGCACTCAATTGACATTGTAGAGCTACTCTTCTGTTCCAGGGACATTTAAGAGAACATGGATTAGCAAAATATTCAGCTGATAGGCTCATCTGTTATTATTCTACTGAAGACATGTTTAATTCGATAATAAAGATTTCTCCAAAGAATACCATCTTTCTTATTTGAAAACAGCATATCAAAATCTGATCCTTTAGTATGCCAATCCTGTTTACTGAGGATTTATTCCAGAAGCTTTGTATGTGCCTGATAATAATTACAAATCCTCAAGCATCTTAGATAATAAAATATTCAGAAATACTTAACTAATGCACTCTGAATTAAAGGATCTAAAACATAATTCATTCATAACATTTATACTGTGGTTAAAACCTATACCCAGAAAAGTCTTATCTCATTAGAGAATATGACCAATTTATTTCCTAGATTAGATTGAAGGCTGTATCTCAGTTTATCTGAGGATATTATTTGGCCTCAAGCTAAAGGAACAAGAATTTTGTTACCTTGTAAATATAGGTACATATCCTGTAGTATGTTAGCTAAAAACAGTTATAAAGGGTGTTATTCATTTTACTGAAATTCAAATTTCCAAAGAAAATGTAATCACCCAGCCATCATATATTTTTAATTCTCATTGATGACTATGAAAATGGTAACACATTTTGTGCTACAATCATGTTACTCTATTATCATAAATCAAATAAGAAATTATTTAAAAACTAGGAACCCAAGTAGCGGGCTTCTGTTTTATTCTTTTCATGTTCCACAATTTTCAAATTTTAACACTGACACAAATATTAGGCTTTATACCACCTTCTATTTACTAAGTTACTCATAATATTCATTCATTTGTTTTTGGTGAACCTGTTTTATGGATATCATTAGAATATATGTAGCTATAAACTAATATAACTGTCTTGCTTTAATGGTACCTAAGAAAATATATTTTCTTTCATAATAAGACATTTGTTATATTATAATAACATTTATAGTAGATATTCCTATTAAAGACATCTTTCAGAAGGACTGCTTCTAATACGTTTCTATTTCATTTCTCCCAACACTCAATGGGTAACCTAATAGTTCCTTCTTCCACCCACTTACTTCCTTTTGTTATGACCATAAAGTGTCTTTAATGGTTCCTGTATTATTTTTCAAGCTTCATGTCAGTTTCAAGCTCTTCGCTTAGACATTTTTGAACATGGAGAGCTTTGTTCCCAAAATCTTAAGTGCATCCACCTATAAATATGAAAGCATATTTTGAAACTCTGAAATGAAGAATTGCATCATTTGTGGAGAAATCATTTCTTCCCACAGCTTCATTCACTTACTGCACGTACACAATGAGTCAACTATTATTGTCACTTCAGATTTATCTTTTACACTTTCACCTGGTAATCATAATGCAAGATTTCCATGACTCTTTGTAATTTTAAATATGAATATGTATTCTTTAGGTCTTTTATTAACAGTCCCTTAATGACTTAAACTTCTATTCTAAGTTGAGTTCCCTGGAAGCAGGTCCCTGGAGATGAGGTCAAGGAACACAATATGTATAGAGGGTATCCTCTCTGGTGAAGCTGTATGGGAGTTAGGTGATGCATAACCGATGAGAAGAAAGTTGCAATCAAATATGAGAGCTCAGACAACACCTGGCTTTATGTCCTGGTCCCTGAGAGAGAGAGAGAGCTAGAACTAATTCACAGAGCAGAATTGCCTCTTTTTGATTTGTATCCCAAATACTGTACCCCCTTGCAGAGTTCCTTCAGTCTGCTTCACATCTGAGAGGGTAGCCCCCAATACTACCCAACTTAATGCTTCAAGTCCCTGAAGGATTATGTGCATCTTCTCCCACTGAGACTAGACATGGCAGGACCCTATTATATATGTGCTGAGGGCCTTGGACCAGCTTGTGTGTGCTCTTCAGTTGGTGGCTCAGTGTCTGGGAGCTCCCAGGGGTCCAGATTAGTTGACACTGTTAGTCTTTGTGTTGGATTTCCATCCCCTTCAGTTCCTTCAATACTTCCTCTAACTCTTCCACAAGGGTCCCCAAACTCCACCCAATGTTTTTTAGTGGGTATCCTCTTTGGTCTCAGTCCCAGTGGAGGGATAGGGACACCAACTCAACTGTAAAACTTCTGACCCAAAATTGGTCCTGTCGAAATAGAATGCAGGGACAAAGAGAAAAGAGATGGAAGGAATGACCAGCGCACTTAGAGACCTATCTTATGGGCAGGCACCAATCTCTCACACTATTAATGATGCTATGTTGTGCTTGCAGGCAGAAATCTAGCATGCCTGTCCTCTTAGAGGCTCTACCAAGCAGCTTACTAAAACAAAATCGCCACTTTGTACCCCAGCCAGTCACTGACTTTACCATAGCTAAGCTAATAAAAATGTGTCAGCTAGCTCTGAGGCGGTACAAACCCTTCTTTGTAGCAGTTTTCATAGTATCACTCCTATTTGTGGTGTTTTCAGCTAACAGTGTGTGTCACTGAGTACAAACTTGGGAAGAGATGTACACAGTTGACACATAGGCTCTGTTTCAACAAACTGTTGACCATGGTCCACCACGAGAAGAAGAATGTGCCCTAAATGGTTATTACCTAGCATATGGAACTCCCATCAGCAGTAGTCCCTGCCTTAGAGAAATCAGGAAGCAATGAGACATTAATAGTCAACCATCACAACAGCTTTGGGTTACACAGGCCACATCAAGTGTACAAGTAAAGTAGTATGGCCTAGTAATGTTTTTTAATATGATACACTTACTTGTAGTGATTTTTAACTAAACATCTATGTTTTTATTCTGTTATAAATAATATAGAGATGTTTCTCCCACTGTTTAAAAACATTGCCAAAATTAGTTATTTTGTATTTCTTATAATAAAAAAGTTACAGAAATATTATCTTGAAAAAAATTTATTGAACAATTTTAACAATATGTTGATGGTCATAAGTAATGCCGTTTGTTATTTTTTATTCATCATTACCTAGAACATTTAATACTAATGTAAGTACAGACATATGTCCTTTTGGAAAACTTGAAAATAGTACAGGTAGAAATAGTCATTTCACTCATGAACCTTGAAATAAACGATGATCTACGCATCTCTCAATCATTCTGGTAAAAGGCACTCAGTTCTTTATGCCCGCTTTCATATTGGCTTTTTAATGCTACGAGTACAAATAATGTTAGTGTTATTTCAATTGACCTATGATATAATTAAACTTTTTTAGTACCAAACACACATTGACGTTAAAATATACAATCCCATAATTTTTTATTTGTATAACTGTTTAATGATTTTAATGTTTAATGGCAACAATAAATTCTTCATATCATTTTCTGCCAAAAATACTGACTGAAGGCAAGTATGTTATAGTTTCTGAAATCTAGGGCACTCAGAGCAGTTGACACTGTTCAACAGTCTAAATAAGATCTGCTTGTTAGATATGAATAGCTGATAGCTTCCCTGGGAGTTCTTATACATGATAACTTACCTTGTCAACTTACTGAGGCACTTTATTCAGAATGGAGGGTGTATATTTTTATATAAAACTAAATGTATACATAGGGAGAAAATAAAAGAGCTACTGAGAGGGCTAAGAAGGAATCATAACTATGGTGATTGACAAAGAAGGATATTTTTTCCCAAAAGCAGTGTAACAGCAAACCATATTAAATACCAAGTACAGTGTTAGGGGTTTTTGCATAGGTGAGTGGTTTATAGGATAAATGTGATTTTAAGGTCTTTTAAATTGTTTTAAGATTAAATTAGAAACATTCAAAAACAAATTCTCTGTTATTTTGAAATCTTCAAGAATGAAGGATGTCTACATCAAAGTAATTTGAATTATGTTCAATGCAAATTGAAATAGTTGGGTGCTCATTCAATAACTCGGAGAGTAGAATCACCCACAGGAAAGCATTTAGAGAAACCTTGACTTTCAAATTGCTTTTAAAAATTGATCTACATATCGTTAGGCTTTTTGCTTCTAAACTTTATTATTTATTAAGTTTCCATGGTGTTTCCAGCCCCAAACTGTCAAATTCTCTTAATCAGAATGATTCTGGAACACTGCACAGTTAGATTTCTAGTTTCTTTTAAATAATTGATTTTCATGGAGAAAATATTTTCTTTGTTGTGTTCAGATCCTGCAAGTCCTTTATGAGACATAATTGTTTTCATAATTTTTGTTCTCTGCAATTCTGTATCATCATAGATTCAGTAAACTCATTTATAATTTTCCCTATCAAATATTCAAATTTTATCATCATGATCTTAATGTGACATGAGCAAATTAGTGAACAGAAGGAATTTAATTTATAGACAATCTATTAAAAATGATTAAAGCAAAAGTAAATAAGGGCCATTAGCACTATGCTGGTAGGGTTTTTGGAACCAATGTCAAACTGCCTCTCATTCTCTTTTATTTATTTATTTTCCTACTTTGAAGCAATTTAACCCAATTTGAAATTATACATTGCTGTTAAACTACAACATATTAAGTATAATTAGGTCATTTTCATTCAATTGCATTTAAGTCTTTTATCTGACTGTAATCAAGTAGGCTACTTGAAATGACATGTACCTGCCTCTCCCATATTTTCCTTCTTGGCTGTTGATATTCACATATTTCTAACAAGAGAAGGAACTATTTTGACCTACAAACTCACAACACCTGAACTGTCAAAAGAGTTATGTAGTGTTTTCTACTTGTCCAATATACTATAAAATTAGAAGAATGTCGGCTAAACTGTATGGGATCCCATTTCCTAGACAAAGAACTTCAGGCAATGGCTGGGAGTAAGAGAATTAGCCTCTCCCAGGTTGAGTCCTCTTACTGGTTGTTTACTGCAGAGCAGTCAGCTCTGAAACCATACACGCATAGACAACAAAATTTACTCAGAAAGACACACACACACACACACACACACACACACATACACATACACATACACACACATTTACATACATATATGTATGGAAAAATAATAATTGAAGAAAAAAATGCTGTCACTTGATAGTCAAGAAACATGAGAGGGTTTCAACTGTGGGAAACTGTGAGGAGATAGATGGAGGAAAGGAAGGGTGGATGTGGTATAATTCTATTTAAATTAAAAATCCTTCTTAAACATGGCCTAAGCAAATCATCAGCTGATCCTTTGTTCTTGTTAGTGTACAGTCATTTAGAAGGTTCTTAATATTTTGTTATAAAGGTTAAAAGAAGATATCCCTATGGCTACCTGAGTGACCAATTGAAAAAATGTTTGAATAAGCTCGATATGCATGACCAGTCTTAAGGGAGTCTCACCTGAATGACACAAAGCCTGATGAATTCTTAGTTAAAGAAATTTTTGAAGACATCAAATCATATTCATAATTGGAAGAAGATGACAAGGAAATGTATTAATATTTAAGCATAACAGCTTTTAGTTGAGTATCTACCACTATTTTAATAAGTATATCTGTCTGAATTTTTCTTAACAAATTTTGAATACATTCAATAGACAATTAACATTTAGACATTTGTGTAATGACTAATTGATTCATGACTTGCATGGATTGAACTGGGTATTATCATGATAGTAGTTGTCATAACAGACTAAACAAGATCTGAATTTTGATAATGTCTTAAGGTGAGGTTAGAGAAATCAAAGCCTCTTGTAAATGTGGGTCCTTCACTTACATGTTGAGAAAGAAGAAAAACTGGGAAAGCATTCAGTTCAACATACAAGTGTGTTCGTGGAAGCAGAGCTAACAGCTACTGGGAAACCTGTAGTGCGAGTGCTTACTCAGGTGTGACTACTTCAGACTCACTTTGCAGTCTCAGAGTATACTGAAATAAAAAGCAAGCATTATCATAACAAGTTTACCAATTTAACTTTTAAACATGGAGTTGTGAAGATTTGAATGAAGAAAATTCATTTTATGCTCATTTTATTTGACTTTAAGCGGTTGCCTCTCTTGCTTTATTGTTTCATTTGTAAGAAATTAGGCCATTTTGGAAAAGCTCAAAACACTAATTAAATTTAGGAGTTACAATAAGCTTAAAGTAAAAGTGAATATTGCAGAACATTTTATAATCCTTTTCATCCATTTTGCATATATTATTTTATCTCAATCCTTAGAAAATAGACATTTGTCTTCAGTTCATTTCTGCCTTAGCGTTTCTAAGTTGATAATACATTGAATGGAAAATCAAATTCACAAAAAAATCTGATTTGTTTCAATGGTAAATGCCTACCACATCAATCCAAAATTAAATGAAGATTGCCATTATAAAACAAAGTATAATATATTGTGCAAGAAACCCACAGCTGTAGATTCATCTAGTAATCATTATTCATACATGCAGAGGTAGTCTTTCCTTAATTTGCTTTAAGGATATAGAGCATATCTTTGTACTAGTTACATATGTAAACCTATGCATTACTTCACTTTTTGGTATTGTATTGGCAACAAGTTACATAGCTGTGCATACATTTTGACTTGGTGTTTGTTTCTTCATACACTTACATAACAATATAAATTGTTTTATGAAAAATATACATGATAATTATAACTATATAACCACTTATGTGTGGTTCTATCACCAATATCTGGAATATTTCTGTTCCAGATATATTCCATTGTACTTTTGGTATAAATATATATGCATAGAAGCACAGGGAAATGTATTTTCTTTAAATTTCCTAAGTCCATAGACTTGTTTATGAATAAACTGTTTCCAGTTGCCACCATCCTATTTCTGCCCAATGTTACTTTTTGCCTCTCTATTCAAACACTGTGTTGCCACTTCCTCCTCCTCTTTAGAATGGCTTTAAGCTATAATCATACCCAGGACATTTTGTAGATGATCATTCTCTCTTCAGAGGGACATGACTTTTCTGTTACTCCTTCTCTCTGAGTAACTTCAATCTCCTTATTCCTTCAGGGAGTCTCTCCTAATATGCCTCAGCATCTTGTTTTGCACTTTCTCGACCCTATGACACAATTTCTCCTAGCATGAATTCTTTATTTTTTTTAATTTTATCTTATGTGTATGAGTGGTTTTGCCTGTGTTTATGTCTCCAATATGTGCATACCTGGTATCTATGGAAAAGGCCAGAAGAGGGTATTGGATCCTCTAGAAGTCAAGTTGAAGATGGTTATTAGCCACTGTCTGGGTATTGAGAATCAAACCCAAGACCTTTGCAAAACCACCAACTTACCATAACTGCTGAGTCATCTCTCTACCCCTAAAATGTTTTATAATATCTCACTAAATTCTTTGTTTTATATGCTATGACTATGAGGCTATTAAGAGTCCCCATGTATAAATAGAATATACATAATGCATATATGTATAGGGCACAGCAGAAATAAAATGAGTGTTTTCAACTGAATTACTGATTACAGTGGACTATGGGACATACAGAGGGCATGCCTTTCATTCCCTTCTGCAGAAAGTTATATTGTCTACTCTGCAAAAGTGAGTTTAATGAATACTGATTACAATCATGCTTTAAGATAATGCCCAAAATTCACTTTTCCCACAATTCTTTGCTTCATAGTTTGAGTTACAAAAATTATGTTTAAAAACATGCATTATGGTTTTCTATCTATTGTTTAAAGTCTGAATGTTTATCTATTTGTCTATTACACACCCTTTGTTTTCCTGTGTCAGTTCCACATACCTAATTTCAGTGTTTAGCTCAAGAGACCTTACTGTGTATAGCTGAAGACTAAGGAAAGCTAGGTTATCCTGTAATAATGGGAAGAGTCAGCTCCAAAGACATGACTGTAGCCTGTGGCTCTGCAAGGAATGTACTTATCCTCTGCTTCATATAATATCCCTGACCTTATCCAAACGAGGGCTTGAGTGACTTTCTATTTCTGGTATTTCCAGTCACTATATTTAACTAGCCATATGTAGAATAAAAGAAAAAAGAATACATCAGATCTGCTCAACCCTCTTTAAAGCAATATTGACGTGCCTTTGTTCTTTTCCTTTCTGACACAAGACTGTTGCTTGGGAAATATTTGTAAGTGATCTTTGATATAATCTAATATTTAGTCATTTCTCAGATTATAGTGTTATTTGATTAAATAACACTTTATTTACTGGAAAGCACTAAAATGATCAAGAGCCAGGGAGAGATAGAGGGGAAATAACTGGGATGTGAGGAACCCACCAGCAGCAGAGGAGAAAAACCAGAGTCTCAACCAGCATGGAAAATCTCAGTCCTTATAAGTACCTCTTTGTACAAAGTAGAGAAAATCGTATTTTCTTTAAAGAAGACCACTCCTGACATACCCCAAAGATGCTCTACCATACCACAAGGACACTTGCTCAACTAAGTTCATAGCAACTTTATTCATAATAGTGAGAAACTGGAAACAGCCTAGGTGTCCCTCAACTGAAGAATGGATAAAGAAAGTGTGATACATTTACACAATAGAGTATTACTTAGTCATTAAAAACAAGGACATCGGGGTTGGGGATTTGGCTCAGTGGTAGAGCGCTTACCTAGGAAGCGCAAGGTCCTGGGTTCGGTCCCCAGCCCCGAAAAAAAAAAAAAACACAAGGACATCATAATATTTGCAGGCAAATGGATGGAATTAGAAAAGATCATCCTGTGATTGAAATATCCTGTGGGAAAAATGTGTACTGTTGCCTTCCCTTAATGTGCTTTTGGGTCTTGGGAAAGAACTGCTAGCAAATAAAAGGCAAGTAAACACTTATGTGGAAATTGAGGAGTGATTGGGGAAAGTGAGAAAACTCGGAACACTTATGTTAGGTCGAACAACCAATTATTTGCTATGGTGATAGCATTTAGGCAGGATCAAAAGGAAATAAATAGGAGCCAGCTAGACAACAGACCTGTTCAAGGCTAGTTGATATCTATGAGAAGACTCCTCGTTTCTGAGGAGAAAGGAAAGAGGGATACATGGTGGGGAGGAGATGGGAGCAGTAGGACTGGGAGGAGAGGAGGAAGGGGAAGCTGTGATCTGAATGTAAAGAAAATAAATAACTTGATGATAATAATAGTAACAACAACAATAATAACAATAAGCTTGGTGAGGTTTCAGAGCTCAGCATCTGTCAAGTTCTTGTTATAGTAGAAATATCAGATTTGCAGACCCACCTCAGAATACTGAATAAAAAACACTGAGTGCAACCCGTAGAGTCTGTGTTAACAAACCCTCATCATGATGATGTGCTTACTTGAAATCCTGGTGATAAACTAATATGTTGAGCCTTGTAGAGGAGTAAAGGAAAAGAACTGTATCTCTATTTAGCAACGACAGTGAAAAGAAATGTTATGAGGATTATGAATGTTTGCAAGGGCGAAAAGCTTACCAAATGGCAAGGTTTAGTTCAGTGTTAGAACCCAGGCCTAGCATGCATTAAGCTCTGGGTTCTATCCTAAGCCTCCAAAATAAAAGAACACAAGAGTGTGTTAAACAAAAAGCTAGCATCTGTTTAAAATAACTTCTAAATTTAAAGATGGATGTCCTTGTGGTTGATATTTTTAATAATATGTTTAATTTATTCATTGGAACTTGCATACACATGGGGTTTAAGAGATGCTTTCAGCAATTAAGAGCACTTGGTGCTCTTGCAGGGCCGCTCTTGCAGCTCACATCACCAGGTCCAGGACATCACATTTTTGGCCTCTGAGGGCACCTGTATACACACACGCACAGCTCACATCACCAGGTCCAGGACATCACATTTTTGGCCTCTGAGGGCACCTGTATGCACACGCGCATGCGCACGCGCGCGCGCGTGCGCACACACACACACACACACACACACACACACATTGAGAAAGATAAATTAGTTGAAAATTAATTGATAAATAATTTTAAAATTTAAAAATAAAATTTTATACATATATTCAATGTATATGGATCATATCCAACCCACTCTTTCTTCCAACTCCACTGAGTTACCTGCCCCAACACATCTGCCCAACTTACTGTCTTTGCTTTTTATAACCCACTGAACTGAATTAGTGCTGCCCATATAAGCATGGGTGTGAGGCTATCTACTATGGCATGAGCCACTTACTAGCGACCACACCCCTAGAGAAGTGACTCTTACCCTTTCTTCAATAGCTTTCAACTACCAGTAGCTTCTCAGAGATTGACCCTTTTAATGGTTTACGGACTGTTACTTACTTTAAATATGTTAACAAATTTCATTAACATCCACTGGCTTTATGTGTCATCACATATAATTAAAATTTCTCAGAAAGAAAACACTGGCTTTTTCCCCTGTTTCTTTAGCAGCCTAAAACATGGTCTGCTTAAATGATTTGTTTATACTCATTATAAGCCCTTTTATTTTAATTGTGCATATTTTGCAATTAGCCTCTTTCAAACAGTCATGAACTACCTTTTTTATTAGTTTTAATTTTGTCATTAGAAAACTGTAGAAAGCTTAAAATGGCTTTGTTTATTTGTTTAGTTTGTTTGTTTGCTTGAATTTTTTATAACAGAGAAATAATTTGAAGTCATACTTATGATGACAGAATTAAGTTTTCAAGGAAATTAAAGTAACTAAGATTTTTCAGCTTGCCTTCTTTTTTAAGTTAAAACCTGGGGAAACTGGAACTGGGGATATGACTCAGTGGGTAGGCAAATGCTTGTTCTGCAAGTATGAGTACCTGGGTTTGCATCCATAGTACTCATGTAAAAATGCCTGGTTTGACAATGCATGTGTGTTACTCCAGTACTGGGTAGGCAGAAACAGAAGGATCTTGGGAGCTTGCTAGACAGCCCATTGGAAACCAATCTCCAGGTTCACTGAGCAACCCTGTCTCAAAAGATAAGGTGGAGCTATTATAGATGAAGATGCCTGATGCTGATCTCTGGGTTTCACAGGTGGCTTTGCCTATTATTACTATTATTATTATTATTATTATTATTATTATTATTATTATTATTAATCATGTTTACAGTCCATTCGTTATCCTCCTACTGGTCCACCCTCCAACAGTTCCTCATTCCATTCCTCCTTCCCTCTCTCCAAGAGGATGTCCCCCAACCTCCTCACCCCCACCAGACCTCCCTATTCTCTAGAGCCTCCTGTCTCTTGAGGGTTAGGTGCATCTTCTCTGACTGAACCCAAACCTGGGAGTCCTCTGCTGTGTATGTGTTGGGGGCCTTATCTCAGCTGGTTTATGCTGTCTGTTTGGTGGTCCAGTGTGTAAGAGATCTCAGAGGTCCAGGTTAGTTGAGACTGCTGTTTTTTCTATGGGATCACCCTCTTCCTCAACTTCTTCCAACCCTTACCTAACTCAATCCCAGGTGTCCCCAACCTCATTCCATTGGTTGGGTGTAAGTATCTGCATCTTGCTCTTTCACCTGCCTGTTGGGCCTCTCACAGGTTAGCCATGCTAGGCTCTGTCTGTAAGCACACCATACCATCAGTAATATTTTCCCTCCACTTGATGCCCTGTCTTTCTACTGGAGGTGGACTCTACACATTCCCTCTCCCCACTGTTGGGCATTTCATCTAAGGTCCCTCAGCTTTACCATATTATACTTGTACATACACACATGCACTATATACCCAAATGAAAAATACCAAACTAGTTAAAGTCTTTCCTCTATGATCAATGCAGTTCTATTCCTCATTCTGAAATTATATTATTAAACTTGGAGAAATACCTCAATGTTTAAGAGCACTTGAAGAGCTTACAGAGGACCTGAGTTCAGTGCTTAGCACCCAAATTGTCAAGTTCAAGCCACCAGAGGACCCAGTACTCTCTTCTGTCCTCCATGAACATCAGCATATACATGCAGAAAAACACAAGTACGTGAAAATAGACCTATTTTTTGCTAGAGTTTTTCTGTGTAACTTGGGACTAGCAACACAGACCAAAGCTAAGCTTGAACTCAGGGAGCTCTGCCCCTGCCTCCCACATGCTGGGAATAAAGGTGTGCAGCGCGACACCCAGCAGTAAAGCTTTTAAAGGAATTTTTAAAAGAAGGTTGCTGCTGAATAGTAAATATATTCAGTCTTTGTTTTAAAGACTCCGAGTTTAAGGCTTCATGGAAGTTTCCAGGACATGACTGATGAAGAAATTATAGGCTGCTACAAGAGGATCACAAGTTCATACCTGTGATCTATAGCGAGGCACCGTCTCAAATTGTAATTAACGAACAAAGTGAAATGTTTAAAAGAACATTTTCTATTTGGGTGTAGATTAGTTTCAATAGCATGAGAAGAGGTAAAAGATAATTTTGCATTTGTAAAAGCATTGGTTCTATGGGCAGAAATTTAAGTACAGCAGTCAAATGCTATTATTCTAATGTCACAAATTTGGAATCAGGCTAAGTCTGAGAAGAACAGTTAAAATATAATTGCTAATAATTGCTTGGAAAATAAGAACATAAAATGTCTTTATGCCAACAAATTTTACATTGTTTTTTTTTATGTTTAGCCTTCCCTAAGTCATCCTGATTATGCTACATCTAGGTCATTAATTTTGATTCTGTTTAATTAATTGTGTACTTATTGAGTTTGTTTGTCCAAAGTTACCATGCCCAAATATGAAAGTTTAAAATTTTCTTGAAAACTGAATGCAAGCAAGACAATGAAAGCATGTATTTGCCTTCAGGCTACCATGGTAAAAACGGATAGTGGGGTGGAATGCAGTTGTATTTCTATTTTTTAATCCATGCTACTTTGGCATAATTTATTGTCAAGAAGGTTTCTACCAGAGAAAATGTGATTACTCAAGACAGAGCATTGTGTTCATGTACTCTGCCCACTAACTCATCTGTCATAGCTCCGTGATATTCTTCCAAATTTAGAAGAAGCAAAGAGTTCAACATTATAGAAGAGATAATTCACCCATTCTGTTGAAGCTCTGAGGCAGCCTCATAACATTAGGAAAGAGAATTCATGTCTGAAAGATCTTGGGGTGGGAAAATGGGCAGAAATCTGTGCCTGAGGTAAAAGGGAATGGGTAACTAGATGAACTTAGTGGATATAGTGACTGCTGTAAGTGGTCTAGCCACTGATAAACTGATGAACCATTTCCTCTCACATCTCTGAATGTTTGATGCTAAAGGCTCAAAAGAGAATCCTTTCCCAAAGAACTTCCCTCAACCAAAAGGAGAAACTTCTACCCATCTTGTTTTCCCAAAGATCATGAGGGGAAAAAGAAAGTAATCCCTTTTCTCAACATGTGTTCCACCAAGGTCTGATTTGTCCATCAAAGCTTCTGGAGGCTAAGCTCTCCAAATGGGACCACATCTACCCTTAGCTTTCCTGTCTTTCTTCCTGATTCCTCACTATCCTTCCTGACCTACAACAATGGGCATCATAAACTAGCTAAATAGTTTGGGAACCACACTAGGTGAGTAATAACTCAAGAGTAAAAAGCTAAGATTCCAGCGGTCTTGGATCCTGATGCATTTCATTAAAGGCTTGCCTGAACCTCATCATCCATTTTATTGTGATTGGTCCAATAAAATCTGAGGGTCTCGTTCCATGCAGATATTTAAGAAATCTCCACTGGCCTAGCAGATCAGGGATCACTTTTTGACTCCCTTGGCGGTAGTATGATACAGCAAGCTCAAAATATTGAAGCTTCAAAAACAGCTTAGCTCTACCTGCCCTTAATTCCTGGGCAGCTAGATGTACTAAGAACTTCTCTGAGCCTTTAATGAGAGGAGCAGGTAAATCCCATTATGATCTGTGTTTATGGACCTGATTTTTCTCTCCTCTTCTATAGCTTCCCATATCCAGACCCAGAATCCTGGGACTTTATTGAACACCTCATGTGTTCAGGCTATTGTTTTCAGGTTCTTGGCTTCACAAACATTTGTTCAGTAAGGTTTTCTTGTAGATGAATAAAATGCAGTTAGCTGCTCATTCATTTCTTAAGTAGTATTTGTAATGCAAATGTCTTTGTATAGTCTAAGGAACACTAAGATGATACTTCTTCATTGTTTGACTTAATTCATTTTGAATTCCTAGTAAAGTCATACATGACTGCTACAGATGATCATGTTGAAAGTTTAGAAGGAAGGGTGGATACCTTAAGAAGAGATTTGCAAACTTTTAGTAGCACGTAAAAATATACATATGTAATATACTATTTACATATATAAGCTAGGCATATATATATGATATATGTATGTATATCATCTATACATCTATAAATAGAGAACTATTTGAGCATCCCAACTCTCCTTTTACTTCTGGATTATTTGTACAGGAACTCCTGGTATGGCCTCTCCTATATTATCTTGAACATCCACAATTGACACTTCTATTTTTGTTCCATCTACAAGTCTCATCTTACTTCGCTTTCCTTCTAATCCAGTTTAGATTCCACAGTCTGTATTTCAATCACATTCTGTCTAAAATTGAAATGCCCTTATCCTTAAGTATTTGTGCCACAATCATCTGACAAAACCTTAAACATGGATCAACTGTTTTCTCCTTTCTTGAAGGGAACATTGTTGGAGAAGGGAATTAGAACAGATTGATTCTGCTAAAACATTTTGATCCTCCGCCTCGAATGGGCTCTCTGTGCTATCTGGCAACCTCTCTGCATTTCATAGGTCAACTCCCTCTCACAGTCTCCATCAAAACTAGTTCAGATGTCCCCACTTAGCCTTCATTTATCTTCAAATTCTGTGAATATTCATTACAAACCATGCATTGCACACTATGCCTAGTCTTTTGCTTCCCAATTTCACAGAATAAACAAAGGCTCTTGAAATAGAATTCCTGGGACTGGGGAAATGGCTCATTGGGGATGAAAACTTACTGTGAAAGCAAGTAGACCTGAGTTCAGATTCCCAGCACCCACACAGAAGCCAACCATTACCTCATGTGCCTAGAAGCAGAGTGCTAGAGAATGGACCCAGGTAGGTATTAGCACCAAACATCCTTGCCAAAATACTAATCTTCAGGATAAATGAGGGGGCCGTCACAAGGGACAGACAGATAACAGCGAAAGAACTTTCCAACATCATCTGGCCTCTATGTGCTCATCTTTGTTGTGTAACACACACACACACACACACACACACACACACACACACACACACACACACACAAACACTCCTTCAGTTTACTCTTATCTTCCAAAGTGACTTTCTATGTCTTAGAGCAGGAAGAGCCTCTTAGCTGTCAAGTTAAAATTGCTTCCTCAAAAATGGCATTTTCTTGACAAGAGAAAATTCCTTTCTTCCTTAGTAAACGTGGTTGATGCTTATGATTTCAAACATACTTGAAATAATTCTTAACTACATAAAGATAAGCAAGAAGATGACAGAAAAATTAATTATATGAAAAACTTGACTTATCAAACTTATATATCATTTTAAAATCAGTACTTTTGTATCTCTAATCAGACATTTAATGAAGTGAAAACTCCACCTGCATTAAACTAGTCATAATAAAATTAGCCTTGGTTTGCTCTCTCATGGAGAGTATATTTCAGATGTTAAAGTGGTTCAAAGAAATCCATAGTCTAATGGCTCTCTTCAATATTTTCTATTTTCCAAACTAGAATAAAACCTAATGGAGTAGTGTATCATATTGGCCAGAGGTAACTGCACTTTTTGGCATTTTATGGGCAGTATTTAATAGTTTAAACATGAACATATATATATATATGTATATATATAATATTAAAATTCCTAATTGAAGTATATTTAAATTCACTGTTAGATCCGTTTAAATGATGTAGTGCTTGTATTCACACCTTGCATAGCATAATTAGTTCCCTTTTCTATTGCTCTGACAAAATATCCTGACAAAAGGAAGAAAAGGTTCTTCTGACTCACAGTTCGAGGGTATAGTATGGTCCATCATCACAGACAAGTCAACTCAGTAGAAGCTGAAGTCAGCTCCTTAACTGCCACTTTATCAACAAACCTCTCCTGGTCGAAATTTCCATATTCTACACCCTATGTTTCCTTTTTTCTTTCTTTCTTTCTTTCTTTCTTTCTTTCTTTCTTTCTTTCTTTCTTTCTTTCTTTCTCTCTCTCTTTCTTTCTTTCTTTATTTATTTATTTCTCTCTTTTGTAATGTAAAAGCAAATGATATCTGATCTAGTGAGAGGAGAGGGGCCACCCATGCAACAGATAGCTCATACATGTAGACCATTTTAGGGAACTTTGGCTATCATTACTAGAAAGTGGGGAGTATAAGGATACACTGCAGAATTTAGAGAAGGAGAATGATTTATTTTAGAATGGAAAATGAAAGACAAAAGAGTACTGGAGCTCAGTTTTTAAGTCTTTTTAACTCTAAAATAATGATTCAACATTGTACTTAGGGTTTGGGAAGAGAAAGTAAGCATTAAAATATTAGAATTAAAGCATTGGAAACTGTGCACTATATATTGTAAGTGAAGATTATATATGTAATAACGGAGAAACTGAATACATCCCTACCATATAGAGAGGCATTCTGCCTGCCACCTGGCTATGCTCACTGTGGTTCTTGTTTCCTTTGAACCCCACATATTTTTTTTTATTTTTTTATTTTTTTTATTATCTTGAGTATTTCTTATATACATTTCAAGTGTTATTCCCTTTCCCGGTTTCCGGACAGACATCACCCTCCCCCCTCCCCTTCCTTGTGGGTGTTCCCCTCCCAAACCTCCCCCCATTGCCACCCTCCCCGCATAGTCTAGTTCACTGGGTGAACCCCACATATTTATATGTGGTTATTAGAAATGTATGTGATAATCTAAGAAGGACCTGGTTGTACTTTGTAACTAACCATCATCATTCTTGTCCAGGATTCTACATTGACATTTCAGAAATCTGTTTTTCAACCTTTCTATTGCACAAAACAAAATAATTATTAGTTCTTTTTAATGACACAGATATTCATATATGTGGGTTAATAGCCTTTCTATCTCAGCACTTACTACAGATTCTTTTAACAGATATATTTCTTCCTAAGGAAATGAATAATGTTTTTGTGAGCAATGCCTATAAAAAAAATTTTAGTGTGATTCCAATGTCATCCTACCAATAGAATGTTTAATAAATGTATATATTCCAGGAGTTTTATAATTTTATTTAGCAAATACCATGAAAATTACCTTGTTAACCTATGCAGTTTAGAATTGTCTATGTTTGAGGTGGTAACTGCATCACTAACATCACGAGACTTTCACCACTCCTCAGGAAATCATGTGTTTTAAATATAGTTTTCCTATTTCTTTATTCTTCTCTCATACAATACATCACAAGCACAGCCTCCCCTCCCCCTTCTTCCAAGTCTTCTCACCCCCCCCCCCCGCTCCTCCACATTCATTTCTCTTCTGTTTTCCTTAATGACTACTTTAAACGCCGAAAGAGATGGGCGTAGTGGCGTACACCTTTGATCTTAGTGCTTTAGAGACAGACCCAGGTGAATCTCTGTGAACGAAAAGTCAGTCCAGTCTACATATTGAGTTCCAGGATACTAGGTCTACATAGTGAGAATCTGTCTCAAGAACTTAAAACTTTAAGTTTTCCTTTGTAATACAAAGTAGGATTGCTGTGGATCTGAGGCCAGTTTAAGCTACATAGCAAGACCCTATCTTAAAATAAAACTTTTACGTTTAAATTATTCCTCTGTCAGTGGTCCTCACTTGGGAGTTCTTTTTCATTTTTCCTGAATAAATCTACATTTCTCTCTGCTAAAAATTCAACAGAGTGATGTCCTGCTGTATTTTGCCTGAGAACTATTTAAGAGTCTTATACTCTCTGCAATGCCACATGGTATTTTTTCAGGTATTCAGGTTGATTTAAGAGGATAATGTTATCTCTTTTGATTGTACAAACCATTTTTTTTCATTTAGAATCAGAAGAAACGGAAGGGATATGGATAAGGCTATTACAAACAATGCTTTTATCAAAACAGTGAACACCAGACAGGAAAATAATACCTCCTAGATCAAGCAAGTCAGAGAGAGTCAAGTCAGTGATGCTGTCCTTGTGCACAGACATTACATTACATTTTCATAAACTGTTCTCCTAAGTGAGGGAGTTTGTCCCTTAGATGTCACTCATTGGAACATTTGGTTACCATGCATCATGTTAAAGATCCATAAATGCCAACTCAATAGGGTAGCTATGATGCATGATAATATCCTCTGCATATCTGCATAGAGTTCTGTTCAACTGATCCTCATGATACATCACATCAGAGACTCCTGCACTCCAGCTTCAGAGACAGCCAAGAATCCCCATGGGAGCCTTCAGAAGTTTCTGCTACAAGGACTAAAATACCATGAGAGCAGAAAGTCATCCTAGGCTGATAGAATACCCTCCTCCCTAAGTGAAACTATTTATTATGTACTGGCTACACAGTCAGTATGAATGCACTCTTATGATGTAGTGTATCTTTTCATGTAAAAATAATAATCCATTTCTGCTGATAAATAGAATTTAAAATCTAGCAGCATTTTATTTGTCCTGTGCCCTTGTCATTGCAGAATTTTTTGGCAAAATTATGTAATGTGATAATTAAGAATATACACTCTTCTGTAAGCAAATTCAAATATGTATCCCAAGTCACAACCATTTTTACCCATAGGATATTAGCACTCAATATTTAACATCTGCAAGTTTAGTTTCTCAAAGATAAAATGAAAATACTCCAAGTAACAATTTCATGGGGTGGCTGTGTGGGAAAAATTAGTTTATAGGTGGGTAAGGCTTGTCACAACATGATATACCAAGGGAGTGTTCAATATAATTATCTATCCCTTACCAAACATACATGGCTGAAATAATAATAAACCATGGCATATTAGTCTATTCAGGCTCCTATTTAAAAAGAAAATACCATAAACTGAGTAACTTACACACAGCAGAAATTTAGTTTTGTCAGGGTTAGAGGTGATGAAGTCCAAGTTTAAGTGACTACAAAATATGGTGTCTGGTAAGTGTCTATTCTTTATAGATACTGCCTCTTATTACTTCCTCACATAATCAAAGGGGCCAGCTAAATCTAAGTTCTCTTTTATAAAGGCTACTTTTCTATTGCTATAACAAGACACCAGGACCAAGAAAACTTATAGAAGAAATGGTTTGTTCGGAACTTTGTTTCTGAGGGTGAGTCTATGACCATCATGGCTAGTAGCATGGCAACGGGGAGACATGATGCTGGAAAAGTTGCTGATTGCTCGCATCTTTTCCACAGCAAGAGGAAGAGCGAGTCAGAAAGAGCCACTGGGGAGGACAGCTTTGAAAACTTCAAAGTCCACCCCTCAGTGACACAACTTCTCCAAAAGGCCACACCTTCTAATCTTTCTCAAACAATCCCACCAATGGAGGACCAAGCACTCAAATGCATAAGCCTTTGGGGACATTCCCATCCAAACTACCATGGGCAATAATTTCAAGCTGTGCTCTTCAAAAAGAGTACCTCCTAATATCATTGCCAGAGAGCTTACAGTTTATACATTAATAATAGGATTTTTAGCTTTTAAACATGTGAACACATTCAAATCATAGCGTGAACATCACTTAAACTCCAAACTGCATATGATGTCTTGTAGTTCCAACATGTTTATATTTCTTTGCCTTATTTCTTTCTTCTAATTATCTCATAGGCACTTCGGGGTGAAATTGCACCTCTTAAAGAGAATGTCAATCATGTCAATGACCTTGCGCATCACCTGACCACATTGGGCATTCAGCTCTCACCTTATAACCTCAGCATACTGGAAGATCTGAATACCAGATGGAGGCTTCTGCAGGTAGGCATGCTGCTATGCACAATGTCATTCCTTGTTATAGATTCCTTGTTATATATTCCTTGTGTGTACATGAAGCTTGTTTGTAAGGAACAATAAAAGTTACTCAGTTTTCCAGGCCTTTAATTTCAGCCCTTGCAAGTCAGATATTCAGGCGGGTCTCTGTGTATTTCTGGCCGGCTTAGTCTACATAGTGAGTTTCAGGCTAGCCAGAGCTATATACTGAAACCCCGTTTCAAACGAGTATTCATTTCATATTCATAATAACACGATGTTTTGTGTTTCTTAATAAATTTCGTTACTATACCTAATTTCAAAAATGTCCAAAAGCAAGAGTTCAGCATGTCTTGCAATCACATGAAAGACAGTGGTGAACCTCAGTGGATGAGGTGAATTACTATCTGTGCTATTGCTTGGATTCTGACAGCATTCTCCCTTTGCAATTCTAATTGAAACAAGAGTCAATAGTATGGTCTAAACTCGCCTTAAAAGAACAAGTATTGTATTATAAATACACACATAGAAGACATTTTTCATAGGTTTATTAAGTAAAATTGGGAATAGGTATGTGTTTCAGGTATCATTTACTTGCTATGTCCTGCTGTACAATTTATTAAACCATTCTGTACTTTAATCATTCCTCTAAAAGATAATAGAATTCTCTACAATGTTTTTGTTAGAATAAGTCCTAATAATAAATATAATAATAAGTCATTGAAACAGAATTTGCTCTACGGTCCCCTATATATTCTATCTCTTGGTGTTATTACAATTATTATTTTGATGATAATACATAGGCTTGGGAATCTAACTAATTACCTGTGTGTCAAAGATGCCATTTCACCTCAATGGTTGCCAGTACTTTCTTCTCCAATATAGTTACTATAGTGTTGAATGAGCTGATTCACGTAACTTTCAGAATAGCATTTGGCTTACAACAAGAACACAAAAATGGATGTCATGATAGTATATGTTCCCCCTAGAGAGGACCTTTATAGCTCCAAACTATAAAACTGGTTTAGCCATAAAATTAGAGACTCTTTTTTTTCATTTCCAATTTTGTAGGATATAGATTACAAACTCCCAAGAGTAGGAAGAAAACTAGGTTTGAAAGTATTTGGTCTCAAAGTTTTAATAATGAAAAAATGATAAACCAGATTACTCTGCTACCAGCAGTCTATTTAAGAGCGTGATTGAAAGTCCAGTTAAAGAATTGCTTGATCTTTAATAAAAACAAGTTTCAAATTATAGACCTCTTGAGATCTCATATAATACAATTCTTGCATGATGGATAATCCTAAAATATCTGTATGGCAGATTGTTATCTGTGGCATTGACTAAAGCAAGAAAATACAGTTACATGACTCTATGCCTCTATATGTTTGTTGGCCCCAAGGTAGTCCAATACTGTTAAAATATTACAGTTCCATCCTTAAAATATTTCTTCATTTTAAGAACAAATAAAGTAATGTGTATCCCAAGGCCACCAATGTTCACATTTGTTCCATTCACACACACTTAGAATACATTTTTAATTTTCTCATAAAGGTTGAGTGCTGTATTTGTTTTTCAGAGTGTAGTACAAGATTTGTAACAGTTACATGTAAGTTTATGACTCAGGTCAAAGGCTATGAATGATAAGAAAAACTCTAAAGAATCAGTGCTGTGTAGCCCAGATGTAGTGTTATACTCATTTAATCCCAGCACCTGAGAGGAGTAGCCCAGAGCCAGAGTTCTGGGAATTCAAGACCAGTCTGGTATACTTAGTGAGTTTCCTGACAGCTAACAGTTACGTACTGAGACTGTATCAGAAACAAACAAATAAGCAAACAATGGATCAGTGTTATGTGTGCTTGGGGGTGCAACTCAATGGGATAATGCTTACCCAGCATGCCCCAGGCCCTGGGTTATAGCCACAGCACTACAAAGTAATCTTATAGGATACATTCTAGTTATAAGATTTATTTATCTTATTTGTAAAGCATGAGAAAATATTAATGGTTTAATCCTCAAACAAGGAATTGATTGTAAATACATGGAAATATATGAAAAGAGGGAGTGGGCTATAGCAAAAAATAGAGCAATAGTCATTATTGGATTAATTTTAACACATCTCAGCTGCAATTCTGATTTTTAAAATAAAGCAAATCAATTTGTCTAAGGCTACATCCAGTTCATTTCTCTGATCCTGTACCTGTATATCAAGAAGAGATACATGCGGCAAAATTTAATTTAGAACCCATGATGGTGTTTCTTCTACTTATAATACAGATATGGATAGTTGAAATTACATTAGTTCTTCCATAAGTCTAAAACCTTTACCCTGAGGTCATATAGACATGTTAAAACAATTTAATCAGTGTTTGGCTCATGCTTTTTTTGTATATATCAAATTTCACATTTCTATTTTTTTTACCATGACCTTAAAGATATGCTTAGTAGAAAGCTGATGAGCCCAAGGTTTTGGTTTGTACATAACTGAGTCAATCAATTACACACTTTAAGTTCACCATAATTCTAAAAGTTCTGCTATATAATCCTAGCCAACTACAAATGTGAGTCATTATTTAGAAAGGAAAGACAAATAAATAAATCTATATCCATGTTAATAAAAGTTCATTGATGCAGCATTTGTGACATTTCTAGAAACACAGTGTCTATTGAGTGGCCAGAGTATGTGTGCCACTCTTGTAGTCTTAAGGATATCATGTCATACTGGTCATTGTTGTGGTTCATAGATGTCATAGCTGAGTAGAATTGGTAGTTTCTCCCCTTCTTTGGAAGTTTACATGACAACTTTTGGTACAATGAAATCTTGTGCATAGTGGGAGAAGTATGTGGTCTCAGGTCAGTTCCAGAACAGGTTCTCTGAGTTTCATGTCCAAAACACCTTCTGAGAACAGGAGAAACGGCAGATTCCTCAGTTAATTATCCAATACCATGGCCTTGAGATCATATACATACAAGTAGCATTGTAGTGAGGGATAAGATTGTGTTTATATATTTAGAAATGTATCTATATGTGTGTGTGCATGTATGTGTGTGTAAAACAATAATTACAAAAAGAGGTCATGAATTTTGAAAGAAAGCAAGATGAAGTGGATTTGGAGAGATTGAAGGGGCAAAAGGGTGAAATCATAATTATTTTAAAATTAAAAAATAAAAGTATTAAAAGTAAAATAAAACTATAGAACATATTTTAAAAACCTTATATCTATATAACAATTTTATTTAGTTATACAATGAATGACTCATTTAGAATATGCATATTCTGCATTTAGAAGAATGTAGGTAAAACATAAGAAGCCTGTGTTCACCAACATGATGTCAGCATAGATGGACAAAAGAAAGAATGTAGTCAGTTTTGGTGCTATATCTGTTGACAAATAGCACACTAAAAACTAAGTTCCAGTTCACATTTCTTTTCCTCCAAGACAGGAAAGTTGAAAAACACAGTTGCCATAATAGCAAGGCAAATATAAATGTGAGAAAATAAAACAGTTCTAAATTTGGGGAAAATAATGCAAGAGAAGGAATAGAGTTCCATACGATCAAACTTTACCTTCCTGGATATCAGACTATCCTGGGTTTAGTTACATGACAAATTCATTTTGCTTCAGAAAGAAAGCTAGTCTTACATTTTGGCTCTATATAAGATCAGTAAACATGTTTGAAGCATGTAAGTGAAGTAGATGTGACCATTAATAACAGAGTGAGATCTAGTTAAAATTTCCCTGTGCATAGAAATGGTGAGTACAAATTTAACTTTATCTCCAATTAAATGTGTAGTGTGTAAATAGAAGTGCACAAATAGAAGTGCACAAATAGAAGTGCATGATGCCAGTTTACTTGTTTGGATTGTTTGTTACAATAATTTCTTCCCTCTCAGTGTGCAATGACATACATGTTACTACTTAAAGCTTTCACGGGTGCTGAAGTGCTGCTTTATTACGTGTTCTCACCTACTTTTCCACAATCCTTGCAGCATTCTGATTATGTATTATAAGCATCCATTATGATTATTCACTTTCACAAGTAAGGAAATTGAGACTTAGAATCAGGGCACAGACACAATCGCCTCGAGTGAATACTGCCATGAGGGCTAAATCAAGTCTTCAGATCTGTCCAGTCATATTTCCTCTCATTAAAGTCCCATTAAACTTGGGATTAACCAAGCCATACTTTAAATCTATTTTGGAGAAGGCAAAGTACGAAGTGCTTGAAGTTTTTCCAAATGTGCCCTCTTATTAAATGATTCGTGGGTACATTAACTTTGAAATCTTCCTTTAACAAACCAATGAATTAGTAAGTTCAGTTCAGTTTACCTTTTTTTTTTCTCTTTTTTTTTTATTAACTTGAGTATTTCTTATATACATTTCGAGTGTTATTCCCTTTCCCGGTTTCCGGGCAAACATCCCCCTCCCCCCTCCCCTTCCTTATGGGTGTTCCCCTCCCAACCCTCCCCCCATTGCCACCCTCCCCCCATAGACTAGTTCACTGGGGGTTCAGTCTTAGCAGGACCCAGGGCTTACCCTTCCACTGGTGCTCTTACTAGGATATTCATTGCTACCTATGGGGTCAGAGTCCAGGGTCAGTCCATGTATAGTCTTTAGGTAGTGGCTTAGTCCCTGGAAGCTCAGGTTGCTTGGCATTGTTGTACTTTTGGGGTCTCGAGTCCCTTCAAGCTCTTCCAGTTCTTTCTCTGATTCCTTCAATAGGGGACCTATTCTCAATTCAGTGGTTTGCTGCTGGCATTCGCCTCTGTATTTGCTGTATTCTGGCTGTGTCTCTCAGGAGAGATCTACATCCGGCTCCTGTCGGTCTGCACTTCTTTGCTTCATCCATCTTGTCTAATTGGGTGGCTGTATATGTATGGGCCACATGTGGGGCAGGCTCTGAATGTGTGTTCCTTCAGTCTCTGTTTTAATCTTTGCCTCTCCCTTCCCTGCCAAGGGTATTCTTTTTCCTCATTTAAAGAAGGAGTGAAGCATTCACATTTTGATCATCCGTCTTGAGTTTCGTTTGTTCTAGGGATCTAGGGTAATTCAAGCATTTGGGCTAATAGCCACTTATCAATGAGTGCATACCATGTATGTCTTTCTGTGATTGGGTTAGCTCACTCAGGATGATATTTTCCAGTTCCAACCATTTGCCTACGAATTTCATAAACTCATTGTTTTTGATAGCTGAGTAATATTCCATTGTGTAGATGTACCACATTTTCTGTATCCATTCCTCTGTTGAAAGGCATCTGGGTTCTTTCCATTTTCTGGCTATTATAAATAAGGCTGCGATGAACATAGTGGAGCACGTGTCTCTTTTATATGTTGAGGCATCTTTTGGGTATATGCCCAAGAGAGGTATAGCTGGATCCTCAGGCAGGTCAATGTCCAATTTTCTGAGGAACCTCCAGACTGATTTCCAGAATGGTTTTACCAGTCTGCAATCCCACCAACAATGGAGGAGTGTTCCTCTTTCTCCACATCCTCGCCAGCATCTGCTGTCACCTGAGTTTTTGATCTTAGCCATTCTCACTGGTGTGAGGTGAAATCTCAGGGTTGTTTTGATTTGCATTTCCCTTATGACTAAAGATGTTGAACATTTCTTTAGGTGTTTCTCAGCCATTCGGCATTCCTCAGCTGTGAATTCTTTGTTTAGCTCTGAACCCCATTTTTTAATAGGGTTATTTGTTTCCCTGCGGTCTAACTTCTTGAGTTCTTTGTATATTTTGGATATAAGGCCTCTATCTGTTGTAGGATTGGTAAAGATCTTTTCCCAATCTGTTGGTTGCCGTTTTGTCCTAACCACAGTGTCCTTTGCCTTACAGAAGCTTTGCAGTTTTATGAGATCCCATTTGTCGATTCTTGATCTTAGAGCATAAGCCATTGGTGTTTTGTTCAGGAAATTTTTTCCAGTGCCCATGTGTTCCAGATGCTTCCCTAGTTTTTCTTCTATTAGTTTGAGTGTGTCTGGTTTGATGTGGAGGTCCTTGATCCACTTGGACTTAAGCTTTGTACAGGGTGATAAGCATGGATCGATCTGCATTCTTCTACATGTTGCCCTCCAGTTGAACCAGCACCATTTGCTGAAAAGGCTATCTTTTTTCCATTGGATGGTTTTGGCTCCTTTGTCAAAAATCAAGTGACCATAGGTGTGTGGGTTCATTTCTGGGTCTTCAATTCTATTCCATTGGTCTATCTGTCTGTCTCTGTACCAATACCATGCAGTTTTTATCACTATTGCTCTGTAATACTGCTTGAGTTCAGGGATAGTGATTCCCCCTGAAGTCCTTTTATTGTTGAGGATAGCTTTAGCTATCCTGGGTTTTTTGTTATTCCAGATGAATTTGCAAATTGTTCTGTCTCACTCTTTGAAGAATTGGATTAGTATTTTGATGGGGATTGCATTGAATCTGTAGATTGCTTTTGGTAAAATGGCCATTTTTACTATATTAATCCTGCCAATCCATGAGCATGGGAGATCTTTCCATCTTCTGAGGTCTTCTTCAATTTCTTTCCTCAGTGTCTTGAAGTTCTTATTGTACAGATCTTTTACTTGCTTGGTTAAAGTCACACCGAGGTACTTTATATTATTTGGGTCTATTATGAAGGGTGTCGTTTCCCTAATTTCTTTCTTGGCTTGTTTCTCTTTTGTATAGAGGAAGGCAACTGATTTATTTGAGTTAATTTTATACCCAGCCACTTTGCTGAAGTTCTTTATCAGCTTTAGTAGTTCTCTGGTGGAACTTTTGGGATCACTTAAATATACTATCATGTCATCTGCAAATAGTGATATTTTGACCTCTTCTTTTCCGATCTGTATCCCCTTGATCTCCTTTTGTTGTCTGATTGCTCTGGCTAGAACTTCAAGAACTATATTGAATAAGTAGGGAGAGAGTGGGCAGCCTTGTCTAGTCCCTGATTTTAGTGGGATTGCTTCAAGTTTCTCTCCATTTAGTTTAATGTTAGCAACTGGTTTGCTGTATATGGCTTTTACTATGTTTAGGTATGGGCCTTGAATTCCTATTCTTTCCAGGACTTTTATCATGAAGGGGTGTTGAATTTTGTCAAATGCTTTCTCAGCATCTAATGAAATGATCATGTGGTTCTGTTCTTTCAGTTTGTTTATATAATGGATCACGTTGATGGTTTTCCGTATATTAAACCATCCCTGCATGCCTGGGATGAAGCCTACTTGATCATGGTGGATGATTGTTTTGATGTGCTCTTGAATTCGGTTTGCCAGAATTTTATTGAGTATTTTTGCGTCGATATTCATAAGGGAAATTGGTCTGAAGTTCTCTTTCTTTGTTGGGTCTTTGTGTGGTTTAGGTATAAGAGTAATTGTGGCTTCGTAGAAGGAATTCGGTAGGGCTCCATCTGTTTCAATTTTGTGGAATAGTTTGGATAATATTGATATGAGGTCTTCTATGAATGTCTGATAGAATTCTGCACTAAACCCGTCTGGACCTGTCCTCTTTTTGGTTTGGAGACCTTTAATGACTGCTTCTATTTCCTTAGGAGTTATGGGGTTGTTTAACTGGTTTATCTGTTCCTGATTTAACTTCGATACCTGGTATCTGTCTAGGAAATTGTCCATTTCCTGAAGATTTTCAAATTTTGTTGAATATAAGTTTTTATAGTAAGATCTGATGATTTTTTGAATTTCCTCTGAATCTGTAGTTATGTCTCCCTTTTCATTTCTGATTTTGTTAATTTGGACACACTCTCTGTGTCCTCTCGTTAGTCTGGCTAAGGGTTTATCTAGTTGATTTTCTCAAAGAACCAACTTTTGGTTCTGTTGATTCTTTCTATGGTCCTTTTTGTTTCTACTTGGTTGATTTCAGCTC
Source organism: Rattus norvegicus (assembly GCF_021556685.1). Lineage (NCBI taxonomy): Eukaryota > Metazoa > Chordata > Mammalia > Rodentia > Muridae > Rattus > Rattus norvegicus. The sequence goes on from NC_141554.1 coordinate 56,947,517, forward strand.
TGAGTTTGATTATTTCCTGCCTTCTACTCCTCCTGGGTGGATTTGCTTCTTTTTGTTCTAGAGCTTTTAGGTGTGCTGTCAAGCTGCTGACATATGCTCTTTCCTGTTTCTTTCTGCAGGCACTCAGCGCTGTGAGTTTTCCTCTTAGCACAGCTTTCATTGTGTCCCATTAGTTTGAGTATGTTGTATCTTCATTTTCATTAAATTCTAAAAAGTTTTTAATTTCTTTCTTTATTTCTTCCTTGACCAGATTATCATTGAGTAGAGCATTGTTCAATTTCCACGTATATGTGGGCATTCTTCCGTTGTTATTGAAGACCAGTTTTAGGCCGTGGTGGTCCGATAGCACGCATGGGATTATTTCTATCTTTCTGTACCTGTTGAGGCCCGTTTTTTGACCAATTATATGGTCAATTTTGGAGAAAGTACCATGAGGAGCTGAGAAGAAGGTATATCCTTTTGCTTTAGGATAGAATGTTCTATAAATATCCGTTAAGTCCATTTGGCTCATGACTTCTCTTAGTCTGTCGACGTCACTGTTTAATTTCTGTTTCCATGATCTGTCCATTGATGAGAGTGGGGTGTTGAAATCTCCCACTATTATTGTGTGAGGTGCAATGTGTGTTTTGAGCTTTAGTAAGGTTTCTTTTACGTATGTAGGTGCCCTTGTATTTGGGTCATAGATATTTAGGATTGAGAGTTCATCTTGGTGGATTTTTCCTTTGATGAATATGAAGTGTCCTTCCTTATCTTTTTTGATGACTTTTAGTTGGAAATTGATTTTATTTGATATTAGAATGGCTACTCCAGCTTGCTTCTTCTGACCATTTGCTTGGAAAGTTGTTTTCCATCCTTTCACTCTGAGGTAGTGTCTGTCTTTGTCTCTGAGGTGTGTTTCCTGTAGGCAGCAGAATGCAGGGTCCTCGTTGCGTATCCAGTTTGTTAATCTATGTCTTTGTTTTGGGGAGTTGAGGCCATTGATATTGAGAGATATTAAGGAATAGTGATTATTGTTTCCCTTTATATTCATATTTGGATGTGAGGTTATGTTTGTGTGCTTTCATTCTCTTTGTTTTGTTGCCAAGACGATTAGTTTCTTGCTTCTTCTAGGGTATAGCTTGCCTCCTTATGTTGGGCTTTACCATTTATTATCCTTTGTAGTGCTGGAATTGTGGAAAGATATTGTGTAAATTTGGTTTTGTCATGGAATATCTTGGTTTCTCCATCAATGTTAATTGAGAGTTTTGCTGGATACAGTAACCTGGGCTGGCATTTGTGTTCTCTTAGGGTCTGTATGACATCAGTCCAGGATCTTCTGGCCTTCATAGTTTCTGGCGAGAAGTCTGGTGTGATTCTGATAGGTCTCCCTTTATATGTTACTTGACCTTTTTCCCTTACTGCTTTTAATATTCTTTCTTTATTTTGTGCGTTTGGTGTTTTGACAATTATGTGACGGGAGGTGTTTCTTTTCTGGTCCAATCTATTTGGAGTTCTGTAGGCTTCTTGTATGTCTATGGGTATCTCTTTTTTTAGGTTAGGGAAGTTTTCTTCTATGATTTTGTTGAAGATATTTACTGGTCCTTTGAGCTGGGAGTCTTCACTCTCTTCTATACCTATTATCCTTAGGTTTGATCTTCTCATTGAGTCCTGAATTTCCTGTATGTTTTGGACCAGTAGCTTTTTCCGCTTTACATTATCTTTGACAGTTGAGTCAATGATTTCTATGGAATCTTCTGCTCCTGAGATTCTCTCTTCCATCTTTTGTATTCTGTTGGTGAAGCTTGTATCTACAGCTCCTTGTCTCTTCTTTTGGTTTTCTATATCCAGGGTTGTTTCCATGTGTTCTTTCTTGATTGCTTCTATTTCCATTTTTAATTCCTTCAACTGTTTGATTGTGTTTTCCTGGAATTCTTTCAGGGATTTTTGTGTCTCCTCTCTATGGGCTTCTACTTGTTTATTTATGTTTTCCTGGAATTCTTTCAGGGATTTTTGCGATTCTTTCAGACATTTTTGCGATTCCTCTCTGTAGGCTTCTACTTGTTCTCTAAGGGAGTTATTCATGTCTTTCTTGAAGTCCTCCAGCATCATGATCAAATATGATTTTGAAACTAGATCTTGCTTTTCTGGTGTGTTTGGATATTCCGTGTTTGCTTTGGTGGGAGAATTGGGCTCCGATGATGCCATGTAGTCTTGGTTTCTGTTGCTTGTGTTCCTGCGCTTGCCTCTCGCCATCAGATTATCTCTAGTGTTACTTTGTTCTGCTATTTCTGACAGTGGCTAGACTGTCCTATAAGCCTGTGTGTCAGGAGTGCTGTAGACCTGTTTTCCTCTCTTTCAGTCAGTTATGGGGACAGAGTGTTCTGCTTTCCGGCGTGTAGTTTTTCCTCTCTACAGGTCTTCAGCTGTTCCTGTGGGCCTGTGTCTTGAGTTCACCAGGCAGCTTTCTTGCAGCAGAAAATTTGGTCTTACCTGTGGTCCTGAGGCTCAAGTTCGCTCGTGGGGTGCTGCCCAGGGGCTCTCTGCAGCGGCAGCAACCAGGAAGACCTGTGCCGCCCCTTCCGGGAGCTTCAGTGCACCAGGGTTCCAGATGGTCTTTGGCTTTTTCCTCTGGCGTCTGAGATGTGTGTGCAGGGAGCAGTCTCTTCTGGTTTCCCAGGCTTGTCTGCCTCTCTGAAGGTTTAGCTCTCCCTCCCACGGGATTTGGGTGCAGAGAACTGTTTATCCGGTCTGTTTCTTTCAGGTTCCTGCGGTGTCTCAGGCAGGGGTCCTGCCGCTCCTGGGCCCTCCCCCACGGGAGCCCAGAGGCCTTATACAGTTTCCTCTTGGGCCAGGGATGTGGGCAGGGGTGAGCAGTGTTGGTGGTCTCTTCTGCTCTGCAGCCTCAGGAGTGCCCACCTGACCAGGCGGTTGGGTCTCTCTCTCACCGGGTCTGGGAGCAGAGAGCTGCTGCGGGCCGGGATCTGCGGGTGTGGGACTTCCAGTAAACACAGAACGTGCCCGGTCCTAGAGAAATTCTGCTTCCGTGTGTCCCAAGCTCACCAGGCAGCTTTCTTGCAGCAGAAAATTTGGTCTTACCTGTGGTCCCGAGGCTCAGGTTCGCTCGTGGGGTGCTGCCCAGGGGCTCTCTGCAGCGGCAGCAACCAGGAAGCTCAGTTTACCTTTAAAAATGACACTTTTTTCAAATGTAATATTTTAATCTATTCTTATTGCCCTTACAACTTAGCACCTACATTAAAATCAACAGCAAGTTACTTTAATATGTCAACTTTTAAATTATAACCAATCCTAACATTTAGTACAAATAAATATCAAAACCCAAAAGGCAAGAAAGTTCAAAAAAAAGAATCCTTCTCAATTTTGAAGTAAAGCATATACATTGAGGAGAATGGCCATTTTCTTTATTCATGGAATAAATGGTCCACCATCATTCTGAACTCATGAAAAAAAACCCATATATGACAACAGAAAGATAAGATACACTCTAATATAAATAATATGTGCTTTATTAGCCTTAAGACATGATAGAATGTAAAAACATTTTAAATTAAATATTATAAAGGCATTTCCAGGTATAGAATTATTTCAATATGTTAAAGAACCATGCTATTAATGATGCACATTTTAGAAGGCTTGCCCACATTCTTCTGATATTATGTACACATGTTTACTCTCCTCCTGCACACAACTTTAGTCACTTTCTGCCCCAAGATTCTAAGCACTTATATCCTGCATACCCAAGCCTGCTGTCATTCTCTCTGTTTCCTATATTGAATTAGTTCTGTGTATGCATTTACTGTATACTTCAAAATCATTATAATAATCCTATATGGTCCATGGATAACTGACGAAAAAGTCCTTTTATATACAATATCAACCAGCTAGACCCTCCACCCTAGAGCTCCCAGGGACTAAACAACCAACCAAAAAGTTCACATGGAGGAACTCATGACTCCAGCTACATATGTAGCAGAGGATGGCATTGTTTGCATCAATAGGAAACAACTGGTCCTGTGAAGGCTCATTTCCCCATGTAGGAGAGTGCCAGGGTGGTGAGGTGGGAGTGTGTAGGAGGGAGGAAGAGAATCCTCATAGAATAAAGGGGGGAGAAAGGGAAAGGGGGAAACTGGGAAATGGGATAACATTTGAAATGTAAATACATAAAATATCCAATAAAAATGCAAGAAGACATACAGTATCAATAAATAAATAAATACTTTAACTTGAAAAAATATTCTCCTATAGGTATGTGTTCTTTTATTACTCCCAGAATAGTCCATAGTCTTTCAATTTCTCCACGCCATAAATATACAGGATTACTTATATGGCTTTATTTTTAAATAAAACTAAACAAACCATTTAGATTTTAAAAATGAAAACCAGGATGGGGGAATAGTTCAATGGATGTTGCTTGATGTTTGGATGTAATGACCTTAGTTAAGATACATAGATCCTATATAAAACTCAGACCAGATAGCAATTATATGAAATCCTATATCTCCTAAGACAAGATGGAACATAGAAACAGAAACATTCCTAGACGCTTGCAGGCTAGATAGCCTGGCATACCTGGGGAGGGGGACAGCCAGCCAGACGGATGGATGAAGAAACAGACAGATGAACAGACAGACAGAGAGACATAGCGGCAGAGGTGGAGAGAGACCTTGTCTAAAACAAGGTTAATGTCTGACACCGAAGATTGTCTTCTGAATCCTATATGTGTGTCATGTCACTCATGGACCCACATGAACACCAAAAAACAACACATTTATGTGCACACATGTTTTACACACACACACACACACACACACACACACACACACACACACACTTTCAAAAGAATAAAACCAACAGAAATATATGGCTAATTTTGGTGAAATAGATTTTCTAAGTAGGTTCTTTATCTGTGTTCTTAATCACCATCATTGAATACCATATCTAATCCTACAAATACATTGGCAGATTCTTACATTTTTCTTGCACCTTTCTTTTCTATAATGATTCTATGGTAATTCCTTTGCATTGTGAAGTCTCTTCTTAGCAGGAAGTCTAGGTGAGCTGCACCATCTGTTCTTGCTAGTAACATAGGCCCTATTGCTGAGAAAATACGCGGAGGATATTCCACCCCCCCTCAGAATTACTAAGGGATGATTCTACTGGTATCTACCTAACATGTCCTCCTTTGATTTCTTTCTTCAGGAACACTTATACTTTTTGAGATTAGAGATTTGAACTCAATCTGAGGACATTCTCTATGAAAATTTCTGTATCCGTGTTTCTCAAAATTTAATGAACATCAGAATCACTTGAAAAACGGATTAAAACAATTTTCTAGGTCCCCTCATTCAAAGTTTTGGATTGACTAGGACTTTAGGGCAATTTGAGATTCTGTAATGAACTACGGAAATGATCCCTGAAATGTATTTCTATCAAATTCCCAAAGAATGTGGATGTTGTTCCATGGACCATACTTTGAGAACCACTGTAGCACATGTAGGTAGTCAAGTTTAAAGTCTGGGAAAAATACATGTCTTCAAACGATTAGAGCCCTTGAGTATTTAAACTCTAACTGGAGAGACAGAGCAGAGCAGCATGCAGAAACTTCAGTTCTGCAGAAGTTTCAGTGCCATGGAACCATAAAGACCAAGCACTTAACTTCTCTATGGGCTAGAGGAGGTGGGTAAAGGGAAACTTGAAGAAAGCAGGGAAGCTTTTAATAAATTGCAAGCAACATGCTAAGATGTTGTATATGTGTACTATATTTCAAATGTCCTTGTCTAAAATATGTTGTCTAATGTGGTAGCACATGAGATTGTTGGGACCTTGACTTTATCACATCTACATAGTGACATGTTACAATGTAGCATACATTGTTTTCAAAGACTTAGAAAAATGTAAAATTACTAAATTGTGTTTTTACTGAGTACATGTAGAACTGAGAATATTTTACATCGTTAGTTAAATGGTGTTATCACAAAGAATTTCCCTCATTTATTCTTAATTATTATTCAAAGTTGAATATTTTTCTTGAAGATAAACGGAGTCTGCCTGTCCCTTCAAATGCTACAACATATAGTATTATTACATTTGACTTTTTAAATGCAATTATTAGAACATTTAATATTACATATGTAGCATTCACTGTCCTTGCATTGGACATCACTGGTCTATAAAATACTTTTCACAACTTGTTGTAAACAGGTATTTTAAAGCAAAAGTTTGCACTCCAGCATTCTCAATAAGCCAGGCTCAATCACGAGTCCCATTACAATCAAAGAGATAAGAAATGGTGAAAGACAGAAGATATTTTTCAGTGTGACTATATTGGGAAGGGGAACAAATATAAGAGAAATGGTTGCCCCAGACCACCTTCTGGGTTCTGACAGGAGTTTTAAGTTTAAGTAGAGAACAAAAAGTATGCACACTTTGAAGCCAGTCTGTTTAAGGTACGGTCCCATCCATCATTACCTCTTCTCTGGTCTTAGAATATGGTCTGAAAAGCCCTTACTAAAGTTATTTGAAAAAGTTCTTGAGGGAATAGATTGCTTGCAATAGATAATTATAACTGCATCAGAATGCAGCCTCAAATTCATCAGGAAGAGAGATCAGTCTTATGAGGTTCTGTTGTTCTGGGAATCCAAGGTGACTCAATTGGAACACTTAATCATAATGACATACGTGGTCATTTAAATGAGAACTGTCCCCCAAAGGCTGAGGCATTTAGTTTCTAGTTGGGAGTGCTGTTGAGAGAGGTTACTGAGTGGTTCAGCCCTACCAGAGGAACTACACTGGTCTTGAGAGTTTATAGCCTCGCCCCACTTCCAGTTCACTGACTCTGTTTTGTGTTGGCTTTTGAAGATGTCAATCTTCTTGTTCTGGAGACCAGCTAACATGACCTACCCCCCATTAGGCACTCTCTCCTCCGTTTCATAAACACAAACTCTTCCTTCTATAAATTGCCTGGACCACGGTGCTTTCTCACAGCAACAGAAAAGTAAACATGTCTTCCTGCTTTAAACCAACAGAAACAAAAGGACACAAACTGAAAGCCCTTGTGCCTGGGTTCCATCTCTGATTTGTAGTCCTAAGGGAGGAGTCAAGGCTTTCCTGCAAAAGCATCCTCTAATTGTTTAACTACCAGAGTTCACAGTTACCTGTAAAACTGAGGAGAACATCCCCCACCCCACAAACAGATTCACCTGGCCTTACAAGCACCCTGTGATTCTGCATGTCTCTCAGGTTTTGGCGAGGTACTATTATTCTGTAACCACAAATGGAAAACTGCCTCTCATACTACAGATCATAGGATTTTACAGAAAAGCACAAAAATGTATGGCATGAGTGTGTGCCTGTATCTGGAATATAAGTGGTGCCTGTATCTGGAATATAAAACTGTCCTCCTCATACACCACTGTTTTTTTTATATATATATAAAGAAAGCGATTGTATTACTAACATAAATTTTAACCAGCTGGTCACTTTTTTCTCAATTTAAAGATGCTTGATAATACTTCTGTCATGAGTTAGTCCTGATGTCTTTGAGACTGTGAGTGGAAGATTTGCATGGTTAAAAGAAATTCGAAGCTATTCTTCCACCCCACCTATCGCAACAATATATAAGAAAAATAACCCTAATACATTCTAAATGATGGTTTGCTCTTTTAAAAAGATGTCGATTGCTGGGGCAAGCCTGGTGCTCTTACTGACAGTTTTCAAAACACTGAAGGTAAAGGAAATGAAAAGAACAAAGAAGAAGGAAGAAGCTGTTTATTTTTGAAAAGGTTAGGTCAGGAAGGATTTGTTGTTATTAGGAGTAGAATGACCCATGAAAAAAGGACAATTAAGTTCTAGGGAAACATCTTTTCAGTAAGGAGAGAACAATCCTTTATGCTTGACCTCAACTCTGTTAAAGAAAAAAAAAAAAAAAAAACAGGAGGAACTAAACAGAACACGGCCCTTTAAAGAGCTAGAGAAGGGTATAAATCTGAATGTTCAGCGATGTGGCTCGCTGAGGTCAAGGTGCAGAGTCAAGCTTCAGAACATTTGTTTTCTAATGCCTTTACAAGCACTATGCTTTATTTCAGAGGCATGCGGTTGAAATTGCTCAGATAACCTTGAAAGTAGCATGGCACATATGTTCCCAAATCTGCCGTACATGTGGCAAAAGAAGACCCAATTTTTAATATCATTTTCTGTATTTTTTAAAGGCCTTGGGAACAAAAACGAGTAATGTCGTAGGAAGTGTGATTAAATTATTGAAGTACAAAATGGGCGAAAAAAGACATCAGCAATCACAGAAATCTTTATGGAGCTAAAGAGAATTGAAGACATATTATTTTTTCAGGAATTTTATAATGTGAACTGAAATCATTATGAAGTGTGAGGATACTTAATGACTGAGATCCTTGTGCATACTACTTAATGCCTAATCTATTTTAATCAGGAATTAAGTTTTGCTAATTCTGAAACTAGTGATTACACTAATAAGGGTTCTGCCATTACTTCAGGTAAAATATGTCCTTATTAAATATGTTTATACTGCAAATTTATTTCCTTACGCATTCATGGTTTAGTTTCCTGATATTTTAAATCCCGTCTTAAGAGGTGTGTGTGTGTGTGTGTGTGTGTGTGTGTGTGTGTCCGTATGTACTTCTGAGTATATGAATTTTCTATAGTGTTCTGTCCCTTGTTCCATAGCTGGTGTTTACCCTTGACTGCAATTTCTCAGTGATTTATTCTTTGTGTCCTCTCTGCAGTCTGACCTTTTGTACCCTGAAGTTTGACCCCCTGCTGCCCTTTCTTTTGCATTTGTTTGCCCTGCTTGTTTTCCTCATTGCTTTTCCCATTCCCACTGCCCTGCTGTGTGTGAAACACTCCACCAGCAGCTGCTCCCAGTTCCCATGATACGTCATGCCCAACATTCAAAGAGCTGCTGTTCTCACATTTCCACCAGCAAAACTCCCCCGTCTCTGCCTCCACAGCACATTCCTGGGGAAAGGAGAAAGAGGCCTTTTTCAGGCCAGATGAATAGCTGCATGTTAAAGGCAACTCTGTTGGGAGGATAGAGAGAAGCTTACGAAATTCAGAAATGCTACTTTAGAAGATAAATGCCACAAAGTGGATTTCAAATTACTGTAGTTTATACTACTGCTTCTTTATTTTTGTAAATTCTACAATTCCCTGAAAATAACAATTTTATGGCATAAATCACCCTGTGGCTTAATGTATCAACTTAATAAGGTACTAATAATATACTACAGAATAGTAATAAAATTAATTAGAAAGCGGGTATGATTATGTTACAAGTAGAGCCTTTACAAATATATTCACACTTATTTGACCAAGGAATTTTCCCATTTTAAATTAGAGGAAAGTTATTGGTAATATCATGCGTTGTGTGCACACACTAAGCACTCATTGCTTGCCACTTTCTACTCTGAGCACCTTCCTTTCTACTCATTTCTCTATGCCTCACGGTAAGTCTCTGACGTGAATAAATATCAGGCCCCAATTTTACAAATGAGGGAAATGATGTAACTTGGACGGGGAAGAGTCAGGATTTGAACCTGGGAAATTTGGCCAGTGAACCTGTCAACACTAGTAACAATACCTACCGCCTGGCTGGTATGGTTCTGCGTTGACAAAACAAGACTTCCCCTTAATGTATAATGTAAACTTGTGTTCATTACCTGGTGAAGAATCCTCTGTATCACAAGCAGAAAGGGGGCTGGAGAGGTGAATTAGTGCCAGGAGTGTTTGCCTAGCACACAACAACATTCCAGGTTCAGGTTAGGAAGTGGAATGGAAGGAGAGAACGTTAAAGCAATAGGACCATCCAATGAGTCTCAGTCCACAATCTTGGAAACAGACTGCTTAACCCAAAACCTGAATCAGTCACAGATTTAAAAGCACAGGCACTGTAGGCTCAGCTGAGTTTAATGATCTTGCTCTTCCTTAAACGAGTAGCCCTCCATTCAGTGATCCAATCAATACATTTTATCTCCTATTTACTCTTTGTAAAAGTTTGATAGGGATAATGATTTTGCAAAAGCCACTCATAGAGGTTAAACTTTGGTGTAAAAGCAGGCATCAATTAGTTTAATCCCTTCTATAATCATTACACATTTGAATGAGTTTACTGAAAGAAAATGAAGAACAGTACCACAACATACAGTAAAGGTGAGAGGAAAAGAACCAGGGGTGCAGGGACAACGAGAGGGGGAAATTGCTGGGTGAGAGTAGAAGGCAGGAACAGGTGGTAATATCCTCCCTGAAAGCAGCCATCAAAACAGAACCTAAAGGATGAAGATAGGGTAACTGTGTACCTTGTCTATTCATCTGCAACTTCTAGTTTATATGGCCCAGAGCATGGGGCTAACAAACTAAATAGTACTATAACTCCTCTATGTAAATTTAATAACTAGGGATTATTCGAAGTAGTGAACTGCAGGGCTTTCTTAACTTTAACTTCTCTTAACTTCCAACTTTTTAAAGACTGGTTTGCTATCATTTTTCCACTTTTGTGTCTTTATAATTAATCTTCATATATTACAGGCTACAAATAATTAAAGATTGTTGTTTTAAAAGCTCATCTGAAAATCTTTTAATTGGATATAGACACCGTTTATATTTTCATTTTTTATTGATATTGTTAGATGTAAATCTCTCTTGCATCAAGCTGTAAGTTTTCTCCTCCTCCCATCTGGTCTTTGTTTACTCATGCGTCCTTTCCTGGCTTTTGAAAAAACGAAGTACTTTCTGTTAATGCATTTTACACCTTCTGCTGAAGTATTAGTGCTAGCTGTTTGTTTTGCTGGTTTAATTCTTGCTTGAAGGCTTATAGGAGACCTCTTTAGCTTATCTACATGCATCTTTGTGTAGTGCTGGACCTCTGTTTTAGTGAAAGCTGCCTGTTTTGTCATTTGTTTTGTTGCTTTAAGCCTTCTACTATACATCTTTAGCTTATCAACATGTATCTTCAAGGAATATTAGGCCTCTTTATATAGAGGAAGAATCGTATACTATGTTTCCATTTCATTCTTGGTAAAGTAAGTACTATTGTTTAATTCCTAGATTTTAAGATTTAGTAGGATTACTTTAGCTCTCATTCTAGATATAACTATTTCTGGTGGCTGGTCGGGATCTCTGTTTACCCAGTGCACATGAATCATGACATTTCCAAACTGGCTGATGGGAAGTGGCTATTCCTACCTGCCTCTTATGAGTGCTGGGTAATTTTAATCCTGATCTTTTCTACTGATTTCTACAAGATCCAATATTTTCTTCATAAGTGTACAAAAAAAACCTCCAGAGATATTCTCTCTCCCCCATCATTTAGTCTTTCTAAAACATCATTTTTCATTTATTTATTTATTTATTTAATCGCTTTACATCATGATCACAGCACTGCTCCTCCTCCTTCCAGTCTCACATTTACAAATCCCTCCCTTCATTATCTCCCCCCCCTTCTTTTCAGAGAAGGGGAAGCACTTCCCTTGGGTACCACCCTTCCCTGGGACAACCAGTCCCAGCAAGACTAAGCACATTCTCTCCGGCTGAGTCCCAACCTGGCAGTTCAGTTAGAAGGGGATTCAGTGGCAGGCAACAGAGTTAGAAACAGCTCCTGGTCTAATTGTTAGGGGACCCATGTGAAGACCAAGCTGTACATCTCCTCCAAATGTGTAGGGGGCCTATGTCCAGTCACTGTGTGCTCTTTGGTTAGTGGTTTACTCTGTGTGAGCCACCATGGGCCTCGGTTAGTTGCCCCTCTAGGTCTTCTTGTGGTGTCCTTGACCCTTCTGGCTTACTCAATTCTCTCCTGAATTCTTCCACAAGATTCTCCATGCTCTGCCTGATATTCTGCTTTGGTTCTCTGCATCTGCTAAAACATCATTTTTGTATCCTTTGCACATTCAGTCTTCTAGAATCCTGCTGAGTTTTTCTTCTTGTGCTCTGGCTTAGAGACTATTTTTATTTTTAGTTTTTTACATTTATTTTTATTTCGTGTGTATTGGTATTTTGCCTGCATGAATGCTTGTATAAGAATGTTAGATCATCTACAAGTGGAGTTACAGACAGTTGTGAGCTGTCATGTGGGTACTGGGAATTGAACCTGAGTCCTCTAGAAAAGTGGTCAGCGCTCTTAATCACTGAGGCATCTCTCCAACCCTATACATTCTTATAGAAATAAGGTTAAAAAAATTATAGGGTTTGGGGCTGTAGAGATGCCTCAGTAGTTAAGAGCACTTGTTGCTCTTCCAGAGGACACAGGTTCAATTCCCAGCAACCACATGGCAGCTTACAACTGTCTGTAACTCCTGGGGGATCTGACACTTTCACACAGAGATATATGCAGTCAAAACAACAATGTACACAAAACAAAAAAAAAATATAGAACTCACATTGTGACTTGCCTTCCATAAATCTTACCCATTGCCCTACAATTTATAATGATACATGTTTTATCTACACTTTGATTATTTTGGAATACAAAGTAAACTGGTTCATATTATTGCATTAGGACAGAAGTCCTAAATTAGTTTTTGAAGCTTTTGTGTTTCTTTTTCGTGATCTGGAGATGAAATGTAAAGAATGTTGTACGAAAACAGATTATTGGCTTTAATGTACAGTCTTCTAGACACAGAGTATGTGGAACTCACTTGACAGCATCCACACGCTTTTTTTTCTTTGATAGTAATGGTAGGTGATTGCCTTCTGTTGATTCTACCATATGTTTTGCCAAGGAGCATTTAGGACCTTGCCTTTGCAGTCAATCTGGATAAGCTTTAGGCCATAATGTGTATGGAAAAACATCTGGTAAAGACCTACAGCCAAATTTCTGGAGCAAGTCACTCCAAGTGTAAGTTAGCCAACAGTTCAGCTGCTAAGTCTGTTTTTAAAAGAACCAAATGAATCAATGTATTTCATGACTTTAAACTATCCATTTAGAAATAATAATTCAAAATTTAATAAGTATAGTATTCTTACATTTATATGTCAGTGGTAAGTCGTTTAAAAATTCTATTCAGGTGTCTCGGGATAGTTCAATGTTTAAGAATACTTGGTAGAATAGGAAGACCTGAGTTTGAATCTACAATGCCCACGTAAAAAGCCAGAAATGACTATGCATGTCTATAATCTCAGCAGGACGGGACAGAGACAAGTGCATCCTGGGATCTCACTAGTCAGCTAGCCTAGCAAAAGTGGGAAGCTTCAAGTTCAGTAACAGACTCTATCTCAAAGAAAAAAGGTGGACAGTGAGAGATGGAGGTCTCAAATGTTTTCATCTGGCCTCTGCAGAACTAAGCACAGGTTCACATATCCACACGCTGAGAGGCAAACACCACACTCAAACAGGCACATGTATCCATGCTCACACTCATGGTTCTGTTGAGTTAAATGTCAAAAGGCACCCATTAATGACCAATGTTTCATTTTAGGAAAGACTGGCTATAGCCACAAATCCATTCAGAAAAATTTAATTCTCAGTTACAAATCCAGCTCTTGGTTTTATGAAGATACCACCTGATAAGTTCTAGTTTACGTAGCTAATTAACAGCACAACCAGGACTAAAAACATACTCTCTGTCCTCTTACATGCCTTTTAGTTTTCTTCCAAAAGGGCATTCATCATTCTAAGTGCCCTCTAGTCTTAAGACATTTAAAAATGGAGTTACTTATCCACATCCTACCTGTCTTGCAAAGTCCATGGGAAACAATGCGAAAAGGTCAGTGAAAGAACCTCAGAAACTATTAAAGGCTATTAAAATGTTAAGTTTTATTATTAGAACTGTAGTTGATCTCAGTTATATCTTTCTAAACGTTCCCACTTTTCTGAACTTGGAAATGCAGCATCTTTTCTTATATGTTTGTTCTTTCATTTTAAGAAGCTAATCCTTTTGGTCCTGCTGGGTTATAAAAGAATTCTCTTTTTTTCCTCTCTTTCTCTCTAGTCACTGGATATTTTCTAGTATTATTTATTTAGTGGGGTCCCACTAAATATCATCTGAATAAAATTGCATCAAATTCCATTCTAGACATATCGACTTAAAAAAGAAACACTCTGATCTTCATACTGCAAAGGTGATTTTAAAGGTTATCTATGATACGTCCGGCATTTTATATTGACAATGAATGTGTTTTAATCTGTCTTATGTTCAATTGATAATGTCTTCTTTGTTAGAATTGAATAGGCTTTCAGGTTGATATAATTTCTTTCAACAGGTGCATGTGGTGACAGAATAAAGGAAATACCAGAGCATAGGCATGAAGTTCAAATTCCCTAATGAAATACAACTCACACAGACATACACATGCATACACAGACACAAACACACACACACACACACACACACACACACACACACACACGCATGCACAGGAGAAAGAAAAGTAGAGACAGAGACAAAGAGAAAGAGAGAGACAGAGAGACAGAAATATATACACATATACTGGTCCACAGACAAATAAATTTAGCACTCCTATTCTCTGAATTGTGGCTTATATTTATTATCTGCATGCCTTAAAGTTGCTAAATATAAATTTCCCTTTTCATTAGTAAATATTAACAACCTTTTGTTGTTCTTTCACAACTCAGAAAACTGTTTAAGTTGCAATATGTGTCACTAGGAAATGCCAAAGAATTTTGAATTGCTTGGGATAAGTCAGGGTTTCCAGTTCATAAGTTCAGGTTTCTCACTAGACTTTTAAATGTTAAGAGCAATAGGTTACCCATTGTATCAGGATGGAACTAGGTGCATCCTCTCCCACTCAGGCCAGACAAAATAGTCCATTTAGGGGTTTGAGATCTACAGGCAGGCAGACAACAGGCTCAGGGACAGGCCCTGATCCAGTTGTTGGGGGATCCACATGAAGACCAGGCTATTCATCTGCTATATATGCACAGTGGCCCTAGGTCCAGCCTGTGCTCCTGTTTTGGTTGGTGATTCAGTCTCTGGGAGCCGCCAAGAGTCCAAATTAGTTAACTCTGTTGGTCTTCCTATGGAGTCCCTAACCTCTTCGGGTCCCTCAATCCTTCCCCCAACTCTTCTGACTCCCTGAGCTCCATCTAATGTTTGACTGCGGGTCTCAGCATCTGTTTCGGTCATCTTTTGGGTGGAACTTCTCAGAGGAGAGTTATGCTAGGTTCCTGTCTGCAGGCATAGCAGAGTGTCATTAATAGTATCAGAGGTTGGTTCTTACCCATGGAGTGGGTCTCAATTTGGGGCAGTCATTGCTTGGCCATTCCCTCAGTTTCCACTCTGTCTTTGTCCTTGCACATTTTGTGCAAGGGTTAAAAGTTTTGAAGGTGAGTTGCTGTCATTATTTCTTCACTGGGAGTCCTGCCTGGCTAGAGGAGGTGTCCACTTCAGTATTCATATCCCCCACTGTTAGGAGTCTCAGCTAGAGTTGTTTCTCCCTGCTCTCCTTACATATATTCCCTCCATCCCAGCTTTCCTTCTTATCCCATTTTCCATAGATGTTCTGGTATATGCCTGTAGGGTCTTCTGAAGGATGTTGAAGCAGGACAATCATGAGTTCGAGTCCAACCTGTGACACAAACATATTAAAGAGAGAAATATTTAATTTGTACACGTGGTTTCAGTTGTTTCAGTCCCTGGGACTTGGCCCTGTTTAGGGACCTATGGTAAGGTCGAATACCATGTTGGAGGAAGATAGTAATTAATTTTAGGCAGTGAAAAATCATAAAGGGGGAGTACCTATACGATTCAGGGCAATATCCAAGCCCCAGAGCCACACCCTCTGTCATCTGTTCCCTGGAGGTAAGCCACACTTTGCACCTTTTGCCAACTTCCAATAATGCTTTCATATTATGAATCCATCAAGGGATTAATCTATCCATCAAGGTAGACCCTCCCCTCATCATCTAATCATCTAATCATCTCTGGAAATCTTTCAAGGCCACACACAGAGTTATGCTTTACTAATCTCCTAAATATTTCTCAGTCTGGGCAAAATAGCAAGATTAAGCATCCACAGCAGGTGAGAAAAATGTCTAGGACATTCACTCCAAATAAAACATCAGATCATTCCCACTTCAGTTATCATCTAACCTCAAAACCAAGCAAGGAAAATACCTGAGTACATTTAGCTCACAGAATACTAGCAATAGTGATCAACTTTGACTTGAATGAATATATTTTAGGTTTATGTGTTTAGTAACACAAGGAGATTATACACATTTTGTTTTCTATTTCTTTTATTTCTGTTCTACTATTACTTATCTTAGATAACTAGCATCTGGTGTGCTCTTTTTCTTATGTGTTTCTCACTACTGAAAAGCAAACTCCATAAGATTAAAGAAGTTGTTTGTCTTGTCACAATTTACCTAAAGACAGATCTTTAGCTTAAATAATATTCTTGTGAATGTGTGAGTGAATCAACCAGCACTTTCAATGGCCACTCTGTGCTTGTTTGATGAAATCATGTGAAGATGATAGAGTCAAAAGATGGCTAGAAACTCGGTCTTAATAATAGTATTGTATTTCGGGATTTCCTGAACCTGAAGCAACCATGCCTCCACACAATTTGACTGTTCAAACCGTTTCATATTGGCATTGGATTACCTATGAAGGAAAAATCGCTCTGAGTATCTGGCACATGATCCGTTAAATCAGAGTTTCTGGTTAATGACAGCTTTGTAGGGAGTCAAAAGACCCTTTCATAAGGGTCATCTAGGATCATTAAAAATGCAGTTATTTACATTATAATTCATGACAGTAGCAAAATTTCAGTTACAACGTAGCAACAAAAGTAATTTAACAGTTCGGGTCACTGCAACACGAGGAACGATATAAAAAAGTGACAGCATTAGGAAGGTTGAGAACCACTGCTTTACACAGTTCTACTAAAACCAATAAGGCTCCGGCTTGATGATGTCAGAGAATAAAACAAGGTTTTAGAAAATGAAACTTCTTCAAAAACATCTTTTCCTTTGTTCACTAAGGCTTTTCTACTTGATCTTCCTGTAGTAAGGGTCTGGAAAATCAGCCAGTTTATTAGAGATGACTTGACTTATAATACAGATGTGATTTCACCTTGAGATTTTTTTTCTGAGTACTCATTACAAATGCTGCCCAACTGTCTTGGTTACTTTTTCATTAGTGCAGTCAAATAGTATGAAAGGGGGGAGGATTTGTTTTGGCTTAAAGTTTTAGAGATGTCAGTCCATCAAGGCAGAGAAAGCATGGGAAACAACTTAGTCCATGCCACTGCAGACCAAGAAACAAGAAGTGAAGCATCCTTGGTACTATCCTTCTAAGGACACACATGCATCTTAATGCCATCTTATAAGCCCCCATAGCAACCTCAGTTCCTTATAATTCACAAAACAAACCCAATTCTTATGTTCCCACCACCTTCCACCAGCTAGAAAACAAACATCAATAGCAAGACACTATGGACAACACTGCAGATTCAAAGTACAATGCCATCTCCACTGTCTCCCTAGTTGGCTACATTTATCTGAGAGTCTCAGTATGAAACTGGGACTTGTTCTCTGTAATACAGCAAAACACCAACACTCTTCATTAGTTTCCTACTTAACAATTACATAAGATCTGCAAAAACAAGTGGAGGCCTTGAGGTGATATTTTAATAATGTTTTTATCTGGAAATCGTTTTTTAAAAATTCAGTATATTTTTCAGTAAGTACGTTATGTTAGAAATTGTACTTGGCAGCAAAGACAAAGATGTTTATGACAGTCCTTCTTCAAAAATGATAGGTACAAATCTGGGCATACTGGTAGTAATCCAGATACTAGACACATGTGGATCCAAGCCCAGCCTGGCCAACAGAGTGAGATGGTGTCTCATAAAAAGAAAAGATAAAAGGCAAGTTGAATGATGAATGTATTATATGCAGCACCAGAAGGGATACATTATAGAACCAAGCCATCCAAACAATCTTACTACATATAGAAAAGTTATCACTCTTGGTCAGGGATGGCATTTGAGCTTAAATTTAAGCAATGAGTACAGTTGCATAAGGGGAGGGGTTAATTTCTAAAAAGAAGTGAAAGGACAAACCAAAACCTATGGATCTTGCAAGCTCTTCCATGACCTGGAGTAGTTTTAAATCTGGGATAACTGAAGCTGGGAGTTGTATAGTGAAGGGAGCAACAGATGTAAAGTAGTAAATATCAAATGACATAGATGTAATTAAGGGAGAAGTGGAATAATTAAACATTCGCCTCGATTCTCCTCTTCACTCTATCACTCAGAGAGAAATTATTTTATTTATTTCACTAAGTTGTTTACTTTTTCCTTTTAGTCTATTTGGCCAAGTAAACAAGGAGCAGACAATCTTTAATGCAAAATATTCATTCAACCTAAAAGAACACTGTTTCAGTCCATTTAAAGTTAAATATTTTAAAGTTCTCAATTATTTCTATTTGGGTGAGCAGAATGGTTTTTTCAGACTTTGAAAATATATGTTTAGTTTTTAACAGACTAATTGCTCCTGCTTGCATGCAAGCCTCACGGGACATCAGCAGGTTCAAGTTTACCAGGTAGGAATCTGGCGTCCGAAAATGCAGCCAGAAACGTTAAGGAACGCATGATTCCTCTTGTAATTGCTTGAAAGGATTCTAAAATCATGAAAGGGTTGATGGGGCCACCAGCTTTCATGGGTCAAGAATGTACAAGAGGTTAGGAATTCAGACCAAAGTTTATGTTTGGAGACAGGGTAAACGGGCTCTGAATGTAAACAGTCAGGAATTCAAAATGAAAGTGAAGTGAGGAAAACAAACATCTTAGAAATGTAAACCTCTTTAAATCCAACATCTTCTAAATGAAGTTGTTATAATGTCCTTGCCAAGGCCAAAGCTGGTATCTATCTGGAAACTGTGAGTGGCCCTAGAATTGCAGGCACTTGAAATCGGTTTGCAGCTGGTGTATGCTGTTCATGTGTACTTCTCAAACTTTCCTCAGCTTGAAATTGTCACCAAAAGTGAATTATTAAATTACTTCTTCCCAAGCCCCTTTATTAGTGAAATCTATTGCATGAAATTCAGAAACGTATATTTTTAATATGAAAACTATCGTGGCCCTGCACTCAGACAAGCCTTTGAAAAACAATATTGGAAGTAAGAGACATTTGATGGTATACCACAGGGTTTTCAAATTTTAACATGCAGCACAAAAACCTAAGGCCCATAAACTGTAGGTTGAAGGCAGCACCAAAAGCCTCTGAAACATCGGCTCTGTACTGGAATTTGATATTCAGCATCTCTAGGAAGTTCTCTGGTGATGCTGATGCTAGTGAGAAAACACACATCGAGAAAAACTGCTCTAACACAGCAAGAACCATAAAGCCCATCAAATCTAGTGTTTTTTACTTCAGCATCTTAACTATATCATGATCATTACTATATTCCTCGAGGTATTTTGGGTTTTTCTTCAAGTCCCTAAATATTTTCCTACTCCACCAAGCATCCCATTCTTAAATAAGGGCCACAAGAAAAATTAATGAAAAACATCACAAGATATCTCTTTTTTTCCCTCTCTTCTCTCCTCCACCCCTTCTCCTCCCCACTCTCTCCTGCCTTTCTCTGTCTGTCTGTCTGTCTCTTATCTGAGTGTATGCACATGTATGTGCTATGTACACAAATGAATTATGTTCCCTTACATCTATATTTTAATTTTTGTTTTAGGAGAAAATTATTTTCCGTAGGCTCAATGGAAAATTTGCCCCTTATATTTCAATCAGAAGCAGATCTCAGTGAGCCCTTCTTCCTTCGCTTTCTTCTTCTTCATTCCTTTTTATTTCTCTGTTTTAAGATAGTGTCTTACTATACATTCTAGCAGGTCCTAAATTTGGCAATTCCCCTATTTCAACACCCAACGTGGTCGATGAATTTCTAAATCAATTATTCTCTATAAGAAATAAGGTTGCTGCGATGAGTTTCATTCTTCCTCCAGAGCTGTGCCCTGTGATTCCTGATACCGTAAAAGAGCTAAACGGGTTTACTGAGGAATAATAAGTGAGCAGCTATCAGGTAGGCAAATGGCTGGGCATATCTCAAATGTATTCTAATAACTAGAATCAGTATATGTAGGTTTGACGTTGAAAGTGGGAATGCAAATGTTAGTAAATCACTTACTACAGTGGTTTTGCCACCACCATTTGCAAGGGAAGAATGTTCTTATGGAGAATTTAGCTCAGCATACTAGGGAAAACTGTCGTTTGAAAGCTAACAGTATAAAGTAGTAATCTTGCTGTTATTATATCTGTATATGGAATTGGAAGCTGTCCCTTCAAGTAATGAAATTTAGACAAGTTGGTACCTGTGTAACAGCAAATCAATACTGAAATTATAGGCAAAGCCTGTACTTCTGGAAAATAACACATAGGAAAGAAAGACTCCATGACCAAATTTAACAGATTTCACACTTACAGGCATCAATATAGAACGAAAACAAAAGGTACTGGTGTGCCTTTTCAAATGTTTGCATTTTTCTCCTTGTTCATCCTGCAAAAGCATTAAAAAAGAAAGTACAGCTCAGATATGTCCCATATGCCCACGGCCAATATAAAGTAGAAACTGAATTGTTTATTTTTGACCTAAAGCCATCCAAATACTTCATTAAAGGATGTAGATAAGACCACCACTGAAGTAAAAAGAAAATATTTCATATTATTTTGCTAGTTGGGGAAGGTAAGTTAGTGACTAATGTAAGGACATCTCCTGTTATATTTTTTCCACAACTAGATCTTAAGGAAATATATAACTATGGGAGAGGAATCATGCTAAGGAGATAAGTAAATCTTCTTTCTGTCATTATTTAAAACTAGGTACTACTTCCTTTTTGAGTATACCTTAAAGTGGTTAGTTTGCACCTTAAATAGCAAAAGTTATATATATCACACTTGTAAGAACACACAGCATGACAAAGTTGAGTTTTAAAGAACACTTGATTTGAAAGACCCAGGACTGGTGTTCAAAAAATGGTAATTTTAGCTAAGGGGTTGTATCCATAATCACTAAGCAATATTTATGACACTGTATCTAATTTCTCCCCTGCATTTATTTAAGGGAAGTCTGTACAAAGAAACCATAACTCCAATTAAGTCTAGGTCCATAGGAACCTTTCCCCTCTGTGAGATGAATGGGGATTGCACTCAGGGCAAAATTGTATAAAATAAGCAAGAAAATAAAAATAGAAAAAGAAGACGGTATAGGATAAGCAAAAAATAAAAAAAATAGAAAGTACAAAAAGAAGTTTTCAAAGTGCAGAAGAGGGGATGGGGATTTAGCTCAGTGGTAGAGCGCTTCAAGGCCCTGGGTTCGGTCCTCAGTTCTGTGGAAAAAAAAGTGCAGAAGAATCCCTGATAATTTGATAACTTTAGTACAGTTATATACACAATGCACTTAATGAGATCATTTTCACTGCTTTTTCTCATTTTGTAGATCTAGAGCAGAGTGTGTGTGTGTGTGTGTGTGTGTGTGTGTGTGTGTGTGTGTCCATGTGTCTGTCTGTTTGCCATTTGTCAATGTTTCTCCCCTCTGGGTGGGTTGGCTGGAAAATAGCAAAAGCTGTTTTATAGCCACTACCAGCAGAGGGGGCATTTTCCATTTTGCTTTGTGTACAGGTCTCGAATGCTGTGCCTGGGGCTGTATGTCTTATATATTGCTTACAGCCTCCTGCAGCAGTGTAACTGTTTACAGATACTTTACTGTCTTCTCTGATTGAAGCAGGCATTGGTTTGCCAGCAACTTTTGGTTGTTTTTGTTTTGAAGACCATACATCTAGCAGATGTTTGTTGTTGGCTCCATATCTGCATTCTTTGAAAGCTGCAGGATCAAATTGCTGACATTCAGACAACACTAATTCCCATATCCAGGGAGCCTAATTTGCCGTCCCTGAGATACTGATTCCTGGTGTTCACGGGTTTAAAAACCATTTCAGTGACACAATATAAGAATGGGCTTGGGAGATGCAGCGCTGTCTCCACTAAAGATAATCACATTTTATAAACATCTGCGTCATTACTGCTATGATTCATCTCTAAGCTGTATACAGCTGTGTTTCCAGTTTCAATTAACAATCCCTTAATTGCATATCCATCTCATGTTACTAATTTAGTTAATTTATTCATAATTAAGAGTATTCTGTTTTCTACCAAGGTTTGTCGAGCTCAGAAAACTATAAAGAGAAATATTTTAAGGCAGTGTCTCTGAGGAATTTTGTTTCTTATAATCACATCACAGTAAAATGTCATTCATGTGCCCAAAGGCAGATAAATTGCTAAGGGACTTTTTTTCCAGTAAAATATGAAGCTATGTGAAGCTGCAGTATGCTGTGTTTTTAAACCAAATTCAGTGCTCTGCATTTTGTTCTTTTCCTTCTCCTTTCCTGACATACTCTCAAAAATATCATTTGATTTGGATTATTATTTAAGTATCACAGCAAATCTAGTCACCAGTGCAGCTAAAACTGTCATTACCCTGTCAGGTAATGGTGTCTCCTAAAACCTAGCCTATAAAATCTGTGCATTTCAGAGGACATTAAGATCAGGAATTTTTAAATTGCTGAAGCCTGAGTGAGTGGAGTACACCCTTGTGGAAAATGGAAGGCAGATAACATGATATCAGGCAGTTAATTCATTTTACTTTGACCTTTTTAAGAAAAATACAGATACCCTTGCAGCAAGGATCTTGCCTTCATTAATATATGTCTGGGTGTCATTAAGATGGCAATAACAAAAAAATTAAAAATGGTGTTTCATTTTGTTTAGTGTCTAGAAACTGCTGCCTTTAGCCTTGACCAACCTTGGAGCTTGAAAAGAATCCCCTAATTGTCCAAGAGTTTGCACACTGGACATAATAGAAATGACATATCTTTTGGCTTGCATGGATTTAACTAAAATTTAAAATTTACCCGTCCCCTCAAGAAATCTCCTTGCCACTCAAGGAAATACATATATATATATATATACTCATTCTGCCATAGATGCATTAATCACGACCTATTGTATTGGTCACCAACTAAGTGGCTAGCATTCCACTATGCACTGGCAGTTTGGTGATGGTCATGGTTTCTTCCTATACAGATCTTTCAGTATGAAAGAGACATAAGACATAACTCAAACAACCACGTACCACATATCACGTGGACATTTGTGTTGCTTAATGAAGCTGAGAGAACAGACACGATTAAGTAATACTAAATCTCCTTATGTAGTATACCTAATGAGATATAATATAGATGATTCTTTGCTGCTGATGATGAAGATTTAGATCATCAAGCCTTATTTCTGCTTCCTTGTAAGTAGGTTCAATTTTTGTAGAAGTTTAAACTGATGATTTTCCTCTGAAGAAAAGTGCCTAAGTGTTGAAGCAGATGATATCCTTGACTCATATCCTAATTTTCAAAGCAAGTTATAGAAGGAAAACTACGCCATCATCATACATCAATCTTCTGTCCCTCTTAAATCTAAACATTTTTAAATGTTAGTTTGTATCTTAAAGGTACCTACTTTCTGCCACATTTCAACATGACCATAATGATGCATAAGAATGTCCTGGATTATATTCTTGAAAGCATCAAAACTGCTGAAAATAAGCAGACGCCAGCTTCATGCTCCAAAGTCATTGTACATTTGCTAAGTGTGATGATGAAGCATGTTCCATTGATGAATTTGAGCACATCAGTGATCACAGAGCTGGAAAAATCCGTGTAAACCTCATAGGCGGGCTAAACAACTGGGGAATGGTCAGCCCTAGATTTGATGTGCAGCTCAAAGACCTAGAAAACCTAGCGAATAATCTACTCCTGTCTCGTCAGTTTGGATTCACTATACTGAATACCTCAGCTAGATCATGAACCAGTGGGACAAAGACACACAAGGGGAAAAATCCTGTGACTCTTTTTCTGGGAATGTAAAACATATACATGAATAAAATGTCTCAGTGAGGACTGCTGAAAAGATGCATGCACATGTCATAGCAATGGACTAATTTACTTTACCGTGCATGATTTCAAACACCTCTGAGCATCCTGCCTTATTCTCTTCTCAGCTTCCAAGGTGCTATAGTTTCAATTCTTGCATGTGTAGTGGGGGAGAAGGTTGGCCTGACTTTTGTTGCTGCTGCTGCTGCTGTTGTTGTTGTTGTTTTCTTAAACATAAACATCTTAAACATCAATGAAACATAGAGTTTGAAAAAAGTTCTCTTAGTTCCTTTGTGTTTCTTAAGGTTGGCTAAAAGTTAAGGAACAAACACACCAACATATTAGCATAGCTTCCATTCTACCAATAGTGTTCAATTCTTCTATACACAAAAAAGTTTCTCACAACCCTCCATAAAATAAATTGTTATCTAGGACAACCCTATTAATTTAAACACTAGTAATTAGATTCTGGATATCGTGGCTGAAATATTCTCACTTGTTAAAAGTAAGATCAGAACTCAGACCTAGTACAGTATTCTTTGAAATAAACCATGGTTTTTTTTCAATCATGGAAAACAAAAATGCTTATGCTTCAAAACTTTGTACTTTTGAAAGTGCTAAATCTTTCAATAACATTACCGTTTTTGCATTACCATTTTGCAATAGTAATTCCTTTGAGTGATCATTTTATGATGGCATCTGTAGTCTTAGTTGTATTTGAATATTTACAAATTGCAATTTGCATTGGATAATTGATGGAAATAGAGATTTTGAAAGTCCAGATGATCATTTTAGTTCTTTGTGATTCTTTAACTTAACACAATCATTCTCAAAAAGATAGCATATTCTCACAAATTCATAGATTTATCATGACATTTTCATGCATGTATATCATGTACTTTGCCTCATATTAACCCCCCCAGTTTCCTCTCTTGTTCCCTCACCGCCCCCAATACCTTCGTCAATGTGCCTCTCGTGGCTTTATTTCTTCTTTTGTTATTTCTTACACTAGCTTCCACGTATAGGAAAGGTTTTATACTTTTCTTTGTGAGTCCATTACTTCATTTAACATGATAACCTTCAGTTCCATCATATTCTTGCAAATGACAGTTCCATTCCTCCTTGTTACTGAAAAAATCACTATGTATATATATATATATATATATATACATATGCAACAAATTCATTATGTATTCAACTGCTTATAGACAGCTAGACCAGTTCTGTATAGTAGCTATTGTGAATAGTGCAGCAATGAACATGGACGGACAAGTATCCCTGTGCAATGCTGACTTAGGTATATTCCCCGGAGTGGTGTAACTATTGTATGGTAGTTTTTTTTTTTAATCAAGAAGTTCCATAATTATT